>NC_052353.1:5029437-5091593 GCF_009727055.1 Benincasa hispida
ATAGTGTGAATAATAATATTGAACAACCCACTTCGATGACTAGTACAAAGTTAGTGGAATCCCGAAATAATAAGGGATGTTCAAGATGTGGTAAGAATCATAGCGGTCCATGCTTGATGAGGACCGGAATCTGTTACGGATGTGGTAGGTACGGCCATATTCGTAAGAATTGTTATGTTTTTCAGAAGAAAACCAGAGAGATCCAGGAGCAGTTCCAGTGGGAGATGGATAGAGGCTTAAGCTCTGGAAGCAACAATGTATTACCAGAACTGACAGTAGATCAAGAATGGGCACGAGCGGCTAAAAAGGATATTCCTCGGTAAATAGTAATAGAATTCGAGGAATAACCTGCACTTGAATCCAATCATGTAAAATCTTACAAGTTTTGTATTTTCTGCAAAGAAATTGGCCATGTGCAGAAAGATGCCCGTGGAGAGACGAGTGAATGCGAATTAACTTTTAAAAACTATATCTATATGACAGGAAGTAGATAGAAAACTGTGAAGACTAAAGTTAGCTAGTGATGTAAATAGGTTAATGAACTATGTATATAAATAAAAGTAGTATGTTTTGTTGATAATATATGTTTAATTTATATGTGATTGGTTGTAGATAAAATGCTGAGAAGTGGGAAACGTAGAACTGGGCAACCCTCTGGAAATGAAAGTGAAAGTGCCTCAAGTCATCCGAGAGAAAAGACAAGGGAAGAAGAACAAATGGATAAATTCACCCAAAGACTCCAAGAGAGTTTGGGGAATATACAACCTGATCCCGAGAAAAAATATGGGATAGAACGATTGAAATCGTTAGGAGACACAAACTTCGAAGGAACAAAAGACCCTGCAGATGCAGAAATCTGGATGAATCAGTTAGAAAAATGTTTTGGGGTAATGAGATGCCCTAAAAATAGAAAGGTGAGTCTTGGAACATTCTTACTACAAAAACAAGCTGAAGACTGGTGGAAATTACTGAAGAATAGAAGAGGAGACCAAGAAGAAATATGTTGGAAAGAATTTCGAGAAGCATTTTTCGAGAGATTTTATCCTCGATCGTTCCAAGATATGAAACAAGATGAGTTCCTACAGCTCATGCAGGGAAACATGACTATAGCAGAGTATGAATTAAAGTATACTGAGCTATCCAAGTATGCTTTAAACATAATTGTGGATGAAAAGGAGCGTTGTCGGAGGTTTGAATCAAGATTAAAACAGAGATTCGAACTCCTGTCACAGCAACCGCAAAGTGGGGAGAATTTTCAAAACTAGTAGAAGCCGCAATGAGAGTAGAAAAAAGTTGTCCATGAGTAGGTGGCAGAAGGAAGAACCAAGAAATTTTACTCCCAGGATAGAAAATAGAAGTGTATGGAAAAGAAGAGGAATTACAAATACTAAAGCAGACCCTGAACGAGAAAGCCAGATAAAGGAGTTAATGGCAAGTGTAAACCAAAAACCGAGATGCCCGATTTGTATTAAATATCAATGGAGAAAATGTTGGAAACAAACCCAAGAACGATCGCGTACATGTTTTAAGTGTGGTAACCCAGGACACTTTAAACGAGAATGTCCCCAGATGATGGATGCTGGAAATAAACAGCCGCCAAACAACCTATGAATGAAACCAACTACTGTCGAGGGAGGACGGACTGTTGGAGGAAGAAAAAAGGAAACAGGAAAAATGACGTTGGGACAATTATATGAGACAGCTCAAGTTAGGGAAGAAGATGTACCAGATGTGAGAAAAGGGAAAGAGAAAATCCTAGAGGACTAGGATAGAAGCTGTTATGTAATAAAACTTTTGTTGTAAAATAAGATTCGTTTAATTTCGAGGACGAAATTATATTTAAGGGGTGGTAAATGTAAGACCCTAATTTTAAATCCAGGATAGTGGGTTAATAAGAGAAGGACGAAATTCTAAGTAGTAAATGTTAAAGAAATATTACTAAAAGAAATATGTACTGGATCAAGAAAAAATGGTAAGTTTTGTTTATGCGTTAGTGCTAAGTTTCTAGAGGTTGTGTGGAAATGGAGAGGATCAAAAGGTGGGTAAGTGAAACAAATGTTTTGACTATGGACAGTGCATGTGAGGGCCTAAGTTGCGCTGAACGCAAGAGATGCGTGGATGGCTAGCCCTAAGGATGCGAGGGTGGCTGGCTCCAAGATTTGTTGATCATTGGACAGAAGGGGTTCGTGGGCAACGGCCGTAGGCTTGCACGCGTGAGTAGTTGATGCAAGGGCATGCACTGACGCAAAGGCAGGTGGGCATGCGAAGGTGCACAGGGTAAGCTAAGACGCGGGAAAGGAAGGCACTGGAAGGTGGCATGCATCGATGCCTAGCGCCCACGCCAAGCGCCCATGCGTCTATGCCAGCACCCATGCCAAGTGCCTATGCATCGATACGGCCGAGCAAGCCATGGTAAGTTGATGCGGCCAAGCGCTTAAACGTCAATACGGACCAAAGCATGTGGCGAAAGGGCTTGCGACAATGGAAGTATATGCCGATGGTCGAAGGCATGCGTCTATGATGCACGACAAAGCAATAGCATATGACAAAGCTATGCGTCGATGGCATGGGCCTATTGCTTGATAGTGGACGGCCAAGAACATGCGATGGTTAGGGCCACACTATGTGATAGTAGTAGATGTGTGGACGCATGGACAAAAGAAAAGCTGTGTGACGGAGGCCAAGGATGCGATGATCAAAGGTTGCGTTGACAAAAACCTCAAGAGAAGAAGGCACCATTCAAGTGAGCGTCCATGGGTATATTAAGTATTATGGATAAACATTATTAGCCACTAAGTAAATAAGGTGGCGGAAGAATATTTCATGAAAAAGTGACTCTTATCAATTTAAGTAGGAGGTGGAAGATGGAGATTACATGCAAAGTAAATAATTTTGCTGGAAAATCAAGGTTAATACAACTCAAAGCATTGCTGGAAGAGATTTGGTGTTGGCAGCTAAAAGAGGAGACATTTGTAGGTTGAGGTGTCACAAGGGGGAGAGCTCAGGGCAGCTATAAATAGAAGGGTCAGACGTGAACAGTTCACTCGTGCCATTTCCAAAATCTCAGTTTTAAGAGTCTATTTAGAGTATTAAGCTTAGGTACTCAGGCTGCCAAAATAATTAGAGTTCGAAAGAGTCACAGTTGCATCGATAAACTTGGAGACTCGCATGGATGCATAAGCTCGCCTAGCCCAACGCATCCATCGTAACACTGTGGCCAACCGTGCAACACAGTGCGCGCCTCACACTAGTCCAACGCGTCGACCGTGACGTTGCGTCCATTCATGCAACACAACACACGCCAGCCCAACGCTGCGGCCAACCATGCAACGCAGCACGCGCATCTCTTGCACAAGGCTGGACGCCTCAGCTACCTGCCAGTAACCTTGCATGCACGAGCCACAGTTAAAATAACCTCTTAAATGCTTATTGTGAGGTTTTGACAAAATTTTGGAGTAGGGAAAGCTGGTTCTTTTAATATAAAGAAGTATTTTGATTATTTTGACATTATTTAGTGATATAACAGTATTAATTGGGAATTTTCATTGAAATAGAGGAAATCTCAGGGAAATACTCTCAAAGTAAGTTCCAGTAAGAAATCTTGCAAATGGTGAGTGGTTATTAAGATTTATGCATTACTATATGTATAAATACATAGGTATGAACAAGATGCATGATTGTAATGTTATTATGCTTGCCATGATATTGTTTGTATAATTATTATTGAAACTGAGATTATGCCCGGAATATATAGTTAGCATGCTTGAAAGGGTGTTTGGCGGGAAAATATAGTCGGCTTCGATCGACGGAAAATGATAGTCGGTGACAACTAGCGGGAAATATAATCAAGCCACCTAAGCATAGCTATTTGGAAATAGTTGTCAATGTGCACATTGCCAGGAAAACAGGGTATAGAAAAATTTCCATGAAAGTTATTATCATTATTATATTCATATTATGGACATGTCAAGAATAGCATGTGGTTGGTGGAAAATGCTTGATTAAGATTATAAATGTGTATGCACAGGTTATAATGAAGTTGTTGATTATGTGATGATTTCCCAAAAATATATTTTTGTAATTAAAGATATTGTTATTTTAAAAAGGCACCACTCATTGGGCTTATTAGCTCACACTTTTCCAAATATTTTCCTTGATTCACCCCCTCCCCCCCAGGTTGCGAAGCGGAGCGTTCAGGGAAGAGTCATTCAACCACCGAACACTAGGACTTGGTAATCTTTCAAGGCATGGCTCGGATTGTGTAATAAGAAAAGTGTAGGAAAATTATACTACATGTATAAAATTTGTGTAGTTATTGTAGACATGTCAAGGTTTCGAATCTTAAATAGATAAAAAGTAAATGTTAAAAATTGTTTTAGAGTTATATTGATATGTCTTCATGCTCTCTTCTAAGTCTTGAGTTAAGGGTAGGGAGGGGGTGTGACAATACTGGAACAAAAAAGAAAACAAATAAAAAAACAAAATAATGCTCTAACAGAAATTTAACTAACGAAACGTAATGGCTTCCCTGAAAATGGCGCCATTTTGACAGACGAGACTTATGTCAGTAATAAGCCTCATACTTGGTCAAAAGAAAATTTGTAAATACCGAACTACTCCTATTATTACTAAGACGTAGAACCAGTGGAAAGTTCGAGTCAATCCGCAGGGAAGCACGATTTGTTTCATTAAGCCAATTTTCTAATTAGAGCAATAAATGTGGGATTTTGGTGTGGAAGAAAAAAACGAGAGAAAATGAAATAAAAGGATAAATGTAATCTAGGATAGGGGTCTATCTAATTTTTAGAGCAAGAGAGAATTTCTATGCGATTTATATCATGGAAATCACTAGTTAAACAAATATTTCATTCTATGCATGTACCACTACTAAATCGATTCGACTTAATTAATATCTGCAAATGCCGACAATCAATTAAATCAAAATCAATCAAGCGTCTTAATCATTAATTAAGATCGGAAAGATCATATTCTAATTAAACTATATGCTTTTCATTCTACTAGGTTCTTAGTGATCATATAGAATTAAAGATCATATGCATTTAGAATGAGGATTCAATTGCGTCAATTAAATATCAAGAAAAACCATATTCAATTAACCAAATTTTTCTTTAGCTCTAGATTAAACATGCATTACCAAGATTTAAGGTCAACCTATAAGTCTAAGCATTCACATCCAATCTTTTGCTACCGGGGTAAATTCAAGCATGGACGAACAGCGCGAGCTCGAAATTAACTAGCGAAAACATGCAATTATGATAGGGTCATCAGTCCAACACACAAATGCAAATCTGATTATACCACGACTCAAAGAAAACATAGAATTATAGAACATCAAATTTAATTACAGAATTTTCAAGAAATTAAACATAGGGCTATTGCTTAAAGAAATTAGATAGAAATTACCTCTTAATTCATAGAAATATTCGAGATAAACATATGATCCATTGATTACAACCCAAAATCAAAAGAAAAACTAACCTAAGGATATTAAGATTTGAAGGGAAAAGAAGAAGATTGAAGATTAACCTTGACCTCCATCAATTTGACCCCAAAATTCAGCATAAAGTTAGTCACCCTCTATTCTCTTCTTTTGACCTAACATCGAAGAGATATATTTATAATATAAATTAGAGGGTTACGATGCTAAGGACATCAATGCAACACTGCCCTATGTTATGGCCAAAGCAGATGCACATGCGAACGACATGGGAATCCCTACTCCAATCGCCAGCGTTGCAACGCTGTCCTGCACACCAACGTTCTGTCTTCTTGCGTCAGGCAAGCGTTGGACCAAGGCATGGGTTGAGCGTTGCGACGCTGAAGCAGGGGCATTTTGGTCTTTTTGCTCCTTTGAAGGTCAAATGGTCAAATCGACTACAATTTGCTTCAAATTAATCCTGTTCAACTCCAAGTACTCGGTTCTAACTTTTTATTGCTAGATACCTACAAAATAACACAATAAATACTTAAAATCCAATAAAAAAACTCGAATTATCTAGGAATAATCAACTATCAACCATTCAAAATGGTAATACAAAAACGATTATAACGACCAATTCAACTAGGAAACGATGACCATACTTTCAAGGAGGTGTTTTCATGACGGTTAGACATAGATCATAGAAGCCCTTTGTGAGTTAAACGAAAATACTGATTACTTTCATCTCATTCACGCTGATAAAGTTATCTTAACCACCCGTGTTGTTGATCAATCGCGACTGCTTTTCTTGAATAAAGGTTGGGTCACTGTTGGCAACTTTATGGTAGAATTTAAAAAATGGTCCCCTCAATTACATGCAAGTCCAAAATTTGTGCAAAGGTATGAGGGATGGTTGAAATTTAGAGGCAAACCCCTTCATGCTTGGAATTTGCATACATTCGAGCATATACCAGGCTTGTGGAGGTCTGATTGACATTGGTTTCAATACTTGAGGAAATTACTGTGGGTAATTAAAGCTAAGGATAATGACTGTGGGTTTATACCGGAAACTACTAAAATATGCACAGAAGAAAATGAAAAATTCATAGTGCATATGGTTGCTCCAACAAACGGGAGGTGGCTCACTGGACGACATCCAAACGTCCATGGATCCTTTTCTAGGTATGTTGCCGCTGGATTTGTAACTCTGACCAAAACTCTGAATCATTCTTTTTTCAAGTGGGAATTACAAGTGCTGCTCCTCATGCTTCGTCTGTTGCCAGCCGCAGTGAAGTGTTAAATTGCAATTTGGGGGAAGGCAAAGGAAGGGCAAAATGGTTGTTCAGAATGAACCAAAAGCTAATGATTAGGTTAGGCAGAAGTTCCCCAAAATGAGGGTTGGACTTGAAAAATGCAGAAGAAGACAAAGATAACCTTTCCTTCACCTAAAAATATTACTATTTTATTTTTCTGGAATATCTTGAAATTCTTGTCTGACACTACAAACAACCAAGTTTCCCTAGGATTTAGAGAAGTGCACTATATAAACTCTCTAACCCGAATGGCACCATTTTTTATTCACAAAACATTCTCTAATAATATTATTCTCCCTCTAGTCCGTGGATATAGCTAACACATTGTTAGTGAATCACGTATATCTGTGCGTCAATCTCTTTTATGTTTTCTGTATTATTTAATTGCTGATTTCATAACAAATTAGTATCAGATCCAATCATTAGGGTTTTTTGACATTTTGCATTTTTTCGATAATTAAAGATTCCTGGCATAAACGTAAAAATTAAAAAGAAAATCACCGAAAGGAACAGTTTGGTTTATGGCAGATCAAGATGCAATCCCTACTAAAACAACAGGGTTGTGAGCATCGTTGACTAGTAAGTCGAAGAAGGCTGACGTGGATGACAATGAATGGCAGACTCTTGAGAATAAGGCTTATTTGACGATCATACTATGTTTGGCCGATGACCTGTCATCATCGAGGTCACAGATGAAGAAATTGCTTCTGGTCTTTAGTTGAAGTTGGAAAGTGTACACATGATGAAATCTTTAACTAAGAAGTTTTTTCTGAAGAAACGTCTGTATCACCAATGTATGCAGGAAGGTACATCTCTCCAAGACCATTTTGATCAATTAAAAATAAAATCTTAGTAGATATGCGTAATGTAGAGATTGAGGTTGATGGTGAAGATGCTGCCTTAATTTTGTTTACTTTTTTGCCCCCATCGTATGAGACTTTCTTTGACTCGTATAATGGAGAGAAAGAAACTTTGACCTTAAAGATATAAAGTCCACGTTGCTTATAAGACAGGACCGTCAGAATGTAGTAAGTTCAGGTACAGATGACTAGGCACCTAGGTTAGCTACTACAGAGAGCAAGGGACATTGGAATTCCGGTAAGCAGAAGATGAACTAGAATCATAAATCTTCAATTTCTAAGGGTTCTAAGTCGAATGATGTTTGTTACTATTGTAAAGAAAGGGGTAGTAGAAAATTGAATGTCCTAAGATGAAAATGTATCAGGAAAAGAAGGAAAATAGTGACAAGAAGGAAACATCCACATTTGTTGCACAAGTTGAGATTGACCCTGAAGAAATCGAGATTAATTCTGAAGGTAAACTAGCTCTAGTTGTGAATTAACATTTATATTTTGATGATGTATGGGTTCTTGACTCTGGGGCATCTTATTATATGTGCCCAAATTAAGAGTGGATTTCGACTTATCAACAAATAGATTGAGAGAATGTTAGCCTAGCTAATGGTGTTGTGTGCAAGATAATTGGTATCGGCTCAGTGAAGAGACAAACACATGATGGAATTTCCTACACCTTAAACGAGGTTAGACTTTCCTACACCTTGAAAGAGTTTGATACCCTTTAATGTTCTCAATGGTTAGAGTAACAGTTTCAAAAGTAAAGGTGGAACAATGTATGTGTACAAGGGTTCTGAGGTAGTTATGAGAGGCATAAGATGTGGAATATTGTATTTCCTATTAGATTACACAATAATAAGTTATGTTGTTGTTGCATCGTCTGACATTCAAAAGATGATATGACTAAGTTGTGGCATATGAGACTTATGCAGTTGTCGGTCTTTAATTGAGTGTCTAACAATTAATGGATGTTGAATAATTTAATTAAATAAGTTTAATTAATTATTCAAGTACAATTGAAGCTTCGATCTACAGGTCCATGAGGACCCTCTGTAGCTCAACAAGAATTTAATGAGAATCAATTTTGGATTAATTTGAATTGTCCAAATTAATTGAGGAAATTAATTATATATGATATAATTAAAAAAATTTACTTTATTATATATGATATAATTATAGTAATTTATTTGATACATTACTTGAAAGGAAATAAATATTTGAATTTGATTCAAATATTAATTATGTGAATTAGATTCATATAATTAAGTTTAGTATAATAGGATTTATATTAAATATCCTGCATTGTTGAGAGAATGAAAACTATAAGTTATATTGTATTTGATAAAATAATAAACTATAGATTATGTGTTATATTTGATAGAAGATATAGTTTAATATATATTAGATGATAAGGTAGTTACGATGTAAATATATATTAATTAGTTTTTAAAATAATTTTTAATTTATTTTAAAAAAAATGTTTTTGGGAGGGAGTTGCAATTCCCTCTCCCTATTTTTCTCTATTAATGTGTGTGTGGTAGTGTCGAATGTGTGCTCTTCCAATTCCAAAAAGAAAAAAGTTTTCTCTGGAATAACACAATTTTCCTCTCAATCTCTTCCTCTCTTCCAAAAATCTAAGAGCTCACAACTCCTTAGTAATTCTCATCCCAAAAGAGAATACAAGAGGTTCTTATTGTGGTTGTGTTCATTTGGATCACTTTTCTATTTGTTATTGTTTGTGACAAAATCGGAGAAGGGAATTGGTTTTCGAGAAGAAAGGTTCTTCAAGGGTATGTCTTTTCTCACCCTAATTCTCTATTTTCTATTTATGATCGCATGCTATAAATTTTTTACTATGCATAATGTTTGTATTCTATAATTTGATTCTGTGAAAATAAAACGTGGATCGATCTCCATGCTTCCCCTCTAGCACCTTCACAGGTTCCTTCCACTTGGTCGTATGAGCGAAAAGGGGATGCAAATTATGTCAAAGAGGAATCTTTTATATGGGTACGAGGTGCAGAATGTTGAGTTCCATGAACATTGTGTATTCAGTAAGCTTCATCACAATAAGTTTCGAAGAGGTGTTCATCGTGCAAAAGGAACACTTGACTATATCAATTCAGATTGTTGGGGGACCTTACAGAGTTGAGTCCATTAAAGGCAGTAGGTACATTATGTCTATGATTAATGATTACTAAAAAATGACAGGTTTTTATATGAAGCATAAAAGTGAAGCCTTTAATAATTTCAAGCAGTGGAAGACATTGATTGAAAATCAAAGTAGGAAGAAGATCAAAAAGTTGCAAACTGATAATGGTTTGGAATTCTGTGAGTCTGAGTTCAATTAGTTCTCTAATGCTGAGGAGATTGTTCGGCATCACACTGTTAAGGATACTCCACAGCAAAATACCGTTGCAAAACGTATGAATCAGACGTTGTTGGAGAGAGCAAGATGCATACACTTTAATGTCAGATTCACTAGAATGTTTTGGGTAGAAATAGTAAATACAACATTTTATCTGATCAACTGTGGACCTTACATAGATAGCGATTGTAAAACACCTTACGAGGTGTGGTTTGGTAAGCCTGCAGATTAATTTATTAAGAGTTTTTTATTATACTGTCTACTACATATTAATAAGGGTAAATTATAACCAAGAGCTAAGAAGGGTATACTTTTAGAATTTGGGGACGGAGTTAAGGGGTATAAAGTCTAGTTACCTTCTGAGAATAGAGTTATACTTAATAGAAATGTGATATTTGATGAAAATTCCATGCTTAACTCAATTGTGAAGCTTATTGTGATGTCTATCAATGTGGGAGAAAGTAGTAGTGTTGATAAACAAGTAGAGATACAATTCACTTTAACTGTGAATGAATTACAACACCAAGGTGGGGAAGATCAACATATTACTACAGAAACTACTGTGCCACCAAAAACTAATGTGATTGAAACATCAGAAGTTATTTCCTCTGAGAATTCACAACTAGATCAACCGAGTATAGCTCGTGACAGAGCAAAAAGAGTTGGTGCTGGACCTCCTATGAGGTATGGTTCTGAAGATATGATTTGTTTTGTAATACAGGTTGCTGAGGAGGTGAATTCTCATGAGCCATCCACCTATAGATATGTTGTGTCACATAGTGAGTTTGCTCAACGGCTTACTGCTATGGAGGATGAGATGAAATCTCTTAACTAAAATCAGACTTGGAAATTAGTTAAACGACTAAGGAAAGAAAAATTTTCACATGTAAATAACATAGTAGAGCCCACACCTCCTGTTAAGTCTCAATTCCTAAGGAGAATACAGGAGGTTATTTTGTAGTGGTGGCTATTTGGGATTTTGTGTTTAGGAGATCGAGATCCAGATCAAAGAGTTCGTGATCGGATCGAGGAATTACGTGAAGACTGTGATTTCTTCAAAGGTAATTTTATTTTTCAATATTCCTTCCTTTAAAGCATGTTATAAATTTATTGTTAAATGCATAACCATATGTTCTGTAAATTGAGAATTTTGTGAAAAATAAAATTGGGACCGATTTCCCTGCTTCCGTTGTGGAGCCTTCATAGGTTCTTTCAAAACCTCAACTGTACACGTTTTTGTGCACGATTTTTTAGGTGTGGCAGTAGGGCTCGCCTCTGAAAATATGTTTCTTTCTTCTTTTAGGGACCAAGGAGAGGAACCTACAAAACAAAAAAAAAATAATAATAATAAAGCTAATCTAGAAAGAAAATAAAGAGAGCATTAAAATTTTTTTCACCTGGCTCCCTATAGGAAGAGCAAATTTTTAACGTCCATTGCTCGACATGACCTGTATCCTGTCAAGGCACAAAAAAATTCTCGTATTTCTCTCTTGTCTCTTCTTAGATGAGTCAATACAGCCCAATAAGACTATAAAGCTCTGCATCTTTTGAAGAGAACTAGACAGGTTAAATTTGGTGTTTTTTGTATTAGGGAAAAAAAAAGGTAAAAAGAAATAATCAAAAGACTCAAGTGACCCAAAAGAGTCTAAATAAAGAAAAGACTCAACAGACTCTTGAGAATAGGAAGAAAAAAACTAAAAATAATTGATATACCAAAGGGTGGAATAGGGCGAGGTCTTTCCACCTTTAACTCCATCACTTGGAAATCGGTGGTGTTAGGCTCAGATTCTTCATAATCCTCACAAACTTGCACACTAGACATGGCATGCTGTCTTCTAGCTCATCCTCAATGTCGGCATATGTTACCTCATCGTTGCATGCCTCGGTAGTATCATAGGATGTAAGTGGTAGGGATTTGTGCCCTCTCTCAACTGAATCAAAAGATAGAATGACTAAGTCTCTCAAACTCTAAAGATCAGTTCCAACCTCAGTCTGAAAACTAGAACTCTCCTGATGGAGGTTGCGGATCTCTTACTCAAAAAGAAGATTGTTATCAGCAAGCTATCTCATCACATCTTCTAATGATATACCTGAATCGACAGTGTGAGCTTGCATTAACATGTCCATGTGGCAGGGTGTGGATCATAGTGGCACTAGTGCCATCCTAAGTTTCCATAGCCATAGGACTCCTTCCATCTAGGCCGATGGAAATCGTCATCCATATAACTAGGATAGTCTCCCATGGAGAAATCTTATGGCCTAGGGTTCCACTGCAAACTTGGGCATTATTGCTCAAGAAGATGAATCCTACATGCTTGCACCTACTGCAATTTACCTGTAATCAATCGACTAACCAAAGAAGTTAACTCAGAAAGTTGACCTCGAAGGTCACAAACCTTGTCACTAGGTTGGGATGCACCACTCGATTGTCCCCAGCCTTGTTGATGATATCCTGTCATGCTTAGAACACCGAAAGGAAAACAAATCAAAAGCAAAGAAATACTCTGACTAGAAATTTAACTAGCAAAACATAATGGCCTCCCCAACAATGACACCATTTTTGTTCGCATCCCCTTTCTGGTGTCGTTTAATTTCTGAAAAGAGCCACAAATCAAAACAACTACTCCTATCACACATGGGTTTGACTGAAACCCAAAACATCATATCTGATGATGAGGTCGAGGATCCATTGTCTTATAAGCAAACAATGGAGGATCTTGACAAAGATGAGTGGATTAAAGCCAAGAACCAGGAAATGGAGTCTATGTACTTCAATAATGTCTGGGAACTTATGGATCAGCCTGATGGAGTAAAACCTATAGGGTGTAAGTGGATCTATAAGAGAAAACAAGGTGCAGATGGAAACGTGCAAACCTTTAAGGCTAGATTCATGGCAAACGGTTATGGCCAGGTCGAGGGAGTGGACTATGAGGAAACTTTCTCACTTGTTGTCATGTTGAAGTCTATCATGATACTCCTATCCATAGCCATATTTTATGATTATGAGATATGGCAAATGGACGTCAAGACTACCTTTCTTAATGGTAATCTTGAGGAGACCATCTACATGGCTCAACCATAGAGGTTCATCATTCCAGATCAAGAGCAAAGAGTTTACAAGCTTAATAGTCCATTTATGGGTTGAAACAAGCATCTAGATCGTGGAACATTAGATTTGACAGCATGATCAAATCCTTTGGCTTTGATCAGAACGTTGATGAGCCTTATGTTTACAAGAAAATCATCAACAGCTCAGTAGCTTTCCTGGTAGTGTATGTGGATGATATCCTACTCATTGGGAATGATGTAGGTTTTCTGACTGACATTAAGAAGTGGCTAGTCGCCCAATTTCAAATGAAAGATTTGGGAGAGACGCGGTAGGTTCTAGGTATCCAGATCATTCAGTATCGTAAGGACAAGAGGTTGGCCTTGTCTCAGGCATCGTACATTGATCAAATGTTGATCAGGTACAGGATGCAAGATTCCAAGAGGCGTTTTATACACTTAAGGCATGGAATTGTTTTTTCTAAGGATCAATCTCTTAAGACACCTCAAGAGATTCGGAGACGAGACAGATTCCCTATGCTTCAGCTGTTGGAAGCTTAATGTATGCAATGTTATGTACTAGACCTGACATTTGCTATGCACTAGGGATTGTCAATCTTTATCACTCCAATTCAAGATTAGATCACTGGAAAATGGTCAAAACGATTCTCATGTATCTTCGAAGAACGGGGGACTACATGCTCGTGTATGGAGATAAGAATTTGATCCTTATAGGATACATAGACTTTGACTTTCAAACTGATAGAGATTCTCAAAAATCGACATCAGGGTCAGCGTCACTTTGAAAGGAGGGGTTGTAGTTTGGCGAAGTATCAAGCAAAGATGCATCACGGAATCCACTATGGAAGTCGAATACATAGTCGTTTGTGAAGCTGCTAAAGAGGTTATTTGGCTTCAGAAGTTCCTTACAAATTTGGAAGTTGTTCCAAATATGTCTTTTTCGATCACTCTCTAATGTGATAACAACGGGGCTATGGTAAATTCAAAAGAACCTCAAAGTCATCGTAGAGGCAAGCATATCGAACGAAAATATCATTTGATCAGGGAGATTGTGTATCGCAGTGATGTGATATTCACGAAGATCGCGTCAGAGCACAACATTGATGATCCGTCTACAAAGACTCTCACGGGTAAAGTTTTCGAGGGTCATCTAGAAAGTTTGGGTCTACGGGACATGAGACATCTTATCTAGGGCAAGTGGGAGATGATACTGGGGTATAGAGTATGCCCTAGTTTATTATATATTGTACTTATTTTTTCATGTATTGTACATTAGTCTCCTGAGGCATTAGGACAAGTGGGAGATTGTTGGGATTGGTGTCCTAATTCTCCCAGAGTCTCGTAGTTTGTAAACATTGTACACATTATTATTAATAAAGTAAAAGTTATTTTATTTGTATTTACTCATATCCAATAAACAAAGATCCATGGTTATTGTATGTAAACTTAAGCATGTATATGAGATATACAAGTGGAACATACCTTAAGTAATAACCTAAAAGGTTTGTAGTATAATGATATAGGAGGGATACCTTATCCTGGTGACACTACGAATACGACCCACTTTATAGAGGTTTACAAGTGTTGTGAACTACTACAGATGGTCTGATCCTGACCATTCATGTGGAGACATGCGAGCGGGGGTGTCCTCTACAAAAAGCTTGTATAAGACCGGACCATGAGATGATTAGTCTCTTTATATAACAACGTTGATACTTGAGACTTACATCTCACTTAAATGACCATAGATGACATGACCTTAATCCTGAGTGTTTTAAAAACTCTTACCTTTGAGGGCAGTCCTTTGATTAGTATGGGTGAGAGTGGCTAGATTGCCAACTCAACAAGCCTACCAGCCTACCTTTTTGAGGATTTGTCTTATTGGGGAGCTGGGAACTCAATTACACAAGATAGAATCCACTCCTTCCCCGAAATAGGGGTAAGTAGATATATTGCTCCCTTAAGGGCTGATTCCAGTTCTTGAACATAGTGGTCACATCCTCTCTTTGGAAGAGGGGACCCAATCATAGTAGGATTATGACTTATTGTTCATTAGAGGAATCAGTGGTACTTAAGGAGTTAAATGTAACTACAAGGGCAAAATGGTAAATTGGCCCAACTATACTTACAAGCGATCAGTGAAGGGTTATCACACTATTGATTGGTTGATATGGACACAGAAATATGTCTGTAGTGCGGAGTGCAGCTGCCCGTCTTTAGTGGAGTGTCCGACAGTTAATGGATGGTAGATCCCTTGACTAAAGAGTTTAGTCGGTTATTCACGTACTATTGAAGCTTCAAGCTACAGGTCTATAAGGTCCCCTTGGTAGCTCAATGGATTCAAGTTGAGAATCAATTATTGGGGTTAGTTTGAAGTGTTCAAATTAACAAGAGGAAATTCAATTATATATGATATAATTGGTGTGATGTATGAGATACATCGAATGGAGGAATTAATGTAAATATGATTTACATTAAGTACCATAAAATAGAAAAAGAACTATGGTTTGTATGTTTCATGAGATGAAATATTAAAACTATAGGTTATAAATATAATATGATAAATTGGTTATCATATTTATTTATAATAAATTAATTACGTGATAATTAAATCTTTTTCTCTAATGACCGATTGAGTAGGAGGCTATTAGTGATTTTATGGTAATCATGAGATAAAAGAAAAATGGTATTCCTAAAATTAGAGAGTTACTTGATTTAGAAAGTTACTCACAGATTAAGCTATCTAGTGAAAGAGTTTCACTAAGCGATAGTTGTGAAAGAGACTAAACAATCGTGTAGCTTTAACTATGATAGGGACTAAACGATTGTTATTCAGCTGATCGTAGCTAAACGATCGAATGGCATAGTCTAAACGATAGGCTGCCATTTACAAGTGATCGGGCACATCATCTCTATGATAGACGCTTCTTATCTCCCACTTGCTCGATCGTCTACACGATCGTTGTCCTTCAGTCTCTTCTTGAAGCCAAGATCATATAGAGCCCACAACTCCTGGATTCTCACACTGAGAATACCAAGGTAACCATTTGGTGGTGTCCTCACTGACTTCGTGGATCAAGTTAATCTCGATTGTGTTCGAGGAGCTTATGGTTGTTCGTGTTGTTCGTGTGGTGTTCATTGTGTTTATGTTGTTGGTAGCAGTCTGTTCGTTGCATTTGTATTGTGTGGACGCTTGTAGACTGATCAGGGATTCTTGAAGAATGTTTCTTCAAAGGTATGCATACTCTATCCCTTGATACTCTTGATAGTATGTTGTAATTTTGTGTTGTGCATGACCTGTTAGTTTTGTTTTAAGACTGTGATTTTTTTTTCAACTCGAATGGAATTTGGAACGATCCTTCCATTGCACATGGAAATCCTTGTGTTTGACTTCCTTCAATATAGACATATACTTCAATAAGCTTCTTTCGATTAGCTTTCTCTATGAAATGAATCGTCTTTTTATTAGGAACATAAGTCTTCTTCCTTTTATTCACTATCATGCAAGTACAATACTCAAAACAAAGCACTCGGGCAATTGGAAGAAGATGAATAACCATGTTGGAAGGGATTAGCACCTCAATTAATAACTGTCACCTACTTAAATTCAAATTTAAACTAATCATAACATTAAACAGAGCGTGGGCCATCAACATACTACAATTAATGGGCTTATATATTATAAAGGCCTAAACCTGCCAAAAACAACATCTATTAGTTAATTGTTATAAATTAATTTTGCAAAGGCTCAAACTTGCCCTTAAGGCTTCAAACTGAACAACATCCAAGGCTTTAGTAAATATATCTGGTAGTTGATCTTAGTATGAATGTGTTTAAGAAAAATTTTATTATTTTTAACAACATCATGAATGAAATGATGTCATATATCAATGTTTGATTCAACTGTGTTGAACAGGATTCTTTAATAAATTGATAGCACTAAGATTGTCATAATAAAAAGTCGTGGCTTCATGTGGAACATCATATTCCTTCAGCATCTGCTTCATCCACACCAGTTGAGTATAACTATTGCCTGCAACAATTTATTCGGCTTCTACAGTAGATAGAGAAACACAATTGTTTTTCTTTCTAACCCATGATATAAGGAAGAACAACATTCTGATGTGCTCTTCTATCCTCAGAACTCCCTGCCCAGAAAGTATCACAATAGCCTACAAGAGAGCTACTTTTGTCAAAGGTATAGTATAAACCATAGTGACTTGTCCCATTGATACACTTTATTATTCTCTTGGGACCAAAGAGATGATTAGATTTGGGGCAAGATTGATATCGAGCACAAACTTCAACTGGAAAAGCAATGTCTGGTCTACATACGTTTTCATCAACACTATCTTCATTTCCATCATTAGTAAGCTTAGAGTGCGTGGGAGCAAGAGTTCGTTTGACTTTGGGCTTTTCAATCCCAAATTTCGTCACAATGCTTCTGACATACTTACTTTGTGAAATAAATATGTCCGATTCTAATTGTTTGATTTGGAACCCCAAGTTCACCTGTTATACTCATTTCAAACTTTTTCTTCATCTGTTCTACCAAAAGATCAACCATCTTCTGATGCATCTCATCAAAAATGATATCATCGACATAGATCTGAACAACAACGAAATCTATGTCCATTTTTTTCACAAACAGAGGTTTATCAACTCCTTCTCTACAATAACCATTCTCAACAAGAAACTGGGTCAATGTTGCGAGGAAATGTACTTCTGATTTTGATGTTGATATGTGTCAAATGGTCATGCACTAATCATGTGTTGATGAAAAACATGTATGATAAGGGTATATACGATGATCACATGATAATCAAAAGGATATGCGGTATGCGCTAATCGTGTATGCAATGGCCATGCGTTCTTGCCATAAGTTTTCTTGCCTTCTCGCCAAGTATAACGAGAATGCAAGTTTCTCAGGATGATCCGAGGTTGAACACAGAGACTTATAACTAAAAGATGTTTGTAAAGTGATGTGTTTGAGGCGGTGAATAAAAGTAAAACAAAAGAAGTTAATTAGTCATGCGTTACTCCTACTCCTAACTAAACAGATTGAAGAATTGAAGTTTGACTATGAGATTTGGTAGAGATGTGGCATCTGTTAATGTGTAATGAGATGCATGGAAGAGTAGGATTGGGGGATAAAATTTCACCAAGGCATTAAGTTGATCGCAAGGGTAATCCC
The DNA here is from genome assembly GCF_009727055.1 of Benincasa hispida. NCBI lineage: Eukaryota > Viridiplantae > Streptophyta > Magnoliopsida > Cucurbitales > Cucurbitaceae > Benincasa > Benincasa hispida. The sequence continues at coordinate 5,047,673 of NC_052353.1, forward strand.
AGCTCGCCGCGCATGGCACACCTCTCAGTGGTCAGCCGCATGTTTATATCTCTATAACGTATGGTTGCATTAAGCATAAGATTATTCCTATCTCTAGGAATGCTTCTTACTTTGCTTAGTGAGTTCCACTACTTACCCTCTCGGGTAGTTGGTTATAGCCACTCAGCGTATAGACAAGCATTACGATAACCTCACACTAAGCAAAGAGGATTGACTCACTAAACTCACGCAATGTACACCTCTCGGTGGTTCGCTAAATGCGTCCTATCTCTACCCTGCATGATTGAGTATGTGATAACTCTTGCAATCTACACTTACTCATTGCAATGAAAGTGAAAGATGATAAAGTAGAAGAAGATGATAAACATGGTGTTGAAGGAACTAAAGAAATGCATTGATTACAAAATGTATTAATGTCTTAAGTCAAAATGTAATACAATATAAGGTAAAAAGATAGATGGATCGTTAGATGTAGGCAATCTCTTACTTCCATCAGATGTATGTCAAGGTTGTCGGTGGTGCCATGGATGGGTGGTGGAGTAGTCTCTCTCTCGAGCTCCATCTTCGGTAAAGCTCCAGTCGTCACTCGGAAATGGCTGTGGGAATGAAGAATTCTCAAAGACTATCTGCTCATGCTCTCATCTGTGATCACAAGAATCTGCCTAAGGTAGAGACTCGGATGCTTTGACTTTGGGCTCGAAGGCTCTATTTATAGACCTTAAACACCGATAACATTGGTAATCCCGTGCTGAATCTTTTCCATCCTTGTCACGATGGGTGAAATGTCATCATGACTTTATCTCTTTGAAACTCTTGAGGTATGTTTCATGATTACGTCTTCTGAAGTATCAACACATCCCAGCCACTTTGTGATCACCCTTCTATCATGGCTATCGCTTTGTAGCTACAACATTCCATGCGACAAACTTGTCTTCATGAAAATCAACGCTTGCGATCAACTTTGCGATGGTCTGAGATCAACGCATGCGATCGATTCCTATGACAACTATAAAATAGACATTTCGACGCAAGATAACGCATGATATAGGGTTCGCGGGGATTTTCAATGCTGATCGGCGCAAGCTCATTTCCTTACATGAATTTATCGATATCAATGCATATTCTGCTTATCAACCCTCATAATTCTAAGTAAAAGGCTACAATAGCTTGTATTTCTACAAGCTATCAGTCAACCATTTGTACCAGGTCTTAGGGGCATACTTAAGGCCATAAAGAGCCTTTTTTATCTTGTACACCTTTAAATTAGTAAGTAACATCTTTTTAAGCTCAATCATACTCTCACAAGCTCATTTGAACTAATTAAGACAGAATTTAGGGGAAAACACATGTACAAGGTTCATTCTTTTAAATAAAAGTACATAAATAAAAGCACAAAAACATACATTTCATGGCAAGCATCTTATGCCCTAAAGCCTCGTAGTTAATATGTTATATGAAATAATGGTTGATCATTTTATATCTGCAATTATCCATTAAAGAAAGATCCAAAATTATTTTATAAAACTTTAATAGTATGTGGTAGACATACAAATGGATCATGTTTAAGTACTAACCTAAATGGTCTGTATTATATGGATAAGATTAAGTGTTTTATCCTAATGACACTAAAGATACAACCCACTTTGTTATTGTTATAAGATTTGTAAAGTGTTACAAACGTTTTGATCCTAATCGTTTATGTGAAGACATGTGAGTGGGGGTATCATATACAAAGAGTTTGTATAAAACCAGAGTGCAAAATGATTAATCTATCTTTATAACATTGTTGACTGAAGATATTAACATCTTGTAAGATGACCATAGATGACTCAATCTTAATCCTAAGTGAGTTATGAACTTCTGTTTATAAAGGTGCCCTTTGATTTGTATGGGTGAGAGTGGCCAGATTCGATGAACCAATATGCCTACCGTTTTGGGGATTTGTCCGAATAGTGAGCAGGAAAAATGGCTAAACAAGATATAATTCACTCCTTCCCCTTTTTAGGATAAGATGAATTGCTTTCTTAGTGCTGACTCCAAGTCTTGAATAATGAGCCCCTTCTCTCTCATTGGCCCGGGAGATTTTTGTTTATTGTAGGACCATAAACAGGTTGTTGATTAGAGGATCAGTGAGACTTAAGAAGTTAGATATAATTATAGGGGTAAAACAACTATTTTGACCCAATTGTAATTACGTAGCATTTCTTGATCCATGACTTTAATCCACACATCTTTGTTGACATCATCCATTGTATGTTTAAAGGACAATGGATCCTCAATGTCATCATCTGATATGAGAACTTGGGTTTCAAGAATGCAAAAAATTCAAGAAAATATACAAAAAAAACTCAAGAAATTAAACCTAAACTTTAGATTTCCCAAGAAATACAATTACCTAGCCATAGAATTGAGTAGTCTTGAAATAAATCCTTGAACAATTGATGTAATCCATGAATAATTTCACAAAGAAGACTCGTAAATTGCATGAAATCTCGCAATACAAGAAAAAATTTGTGGAATTTCTCTCTAATTTTGATCTAAGATTCTCTATCAACAAAGGTGTATTTTTCTTGTTATAATTTCTCTGCTGAAAATCTGGAAAATGAACAATTTGTATCAATTGAGGGTCGCAATGATTTGAGGAGTCAAATGTTGGCTTACGCGGGTGCGTGCCCGCACGTTTTTATTTTTCCGTCATTCTCTAGAGCGTCGCGATGCTGGGTGAAGCATTGCAATGTTGCCCTGTTTTGTAGCAAATAAGTGTGTTCTGTCGTTCAGCGTTGAGCTAGCGTCAAGCTTAGTTGTGGAAGGAGTGTTGTGACACTCTCTAAATATTGGTGAAGCTTGTTGATTTGTTTCTAGAAAAGGGGAAAAGTGGTAAATCGTCATGGTTCTCCTTCTAATGTGATTCTTTTGGTGTAGTTTAGCTCGATTTAGCTCCAAATTCTTGGTGACTCCATTTGTGATGGAAATGGAATTTACCTATAAAATAGACATTTTAAGCAAAGAATTGAAGTATAATTGAGGGAATTAACATAGAAAACAGAGCTCTTTTAAGACCTATCAAAATACCCCCAACTTAGCTCTTGGTAGTCCCGAGCAAGTTAAAAATTGAAGTATGCATACATTCAAGCAAAATATGAATTGGTTTGTTTGTTATTTGAAGTTTCATTCATTTATTTAAATTTATTTATTCAAGTTGGCACATTCTCATCCACACATTAAAATGGTCTATACATTTAATTGTCTTACACAATGAATTGATTCTCATCTCTTTTCTCAACAATCAAGGAAGTAAGGATACAAGCAAGCATTTAGAAATTTAAGGTTTTGCTAACAAAATGTTGAAGCTTATTTTTTAAGAGAAAAAATATTTTTCTTGCAAAGTCATAAAAGAAGAGAATACTAAGTTTTAGTTTATTTAAAGGCCAAAAACTAGTGGAAAGGTGATACTCAACTCTCAATTCCTTTTCGCCCTACAATGGCCGGAAAATCGGTCTAAGATATACCAAACTTGCATTGGAGAGAGACAATTCTAATACAAGGGTGCCTTTTTAAGACTCATGCACACAAAATGTAACTAACATTTCTTTTACCTAGAGAGATAGTTTTCACACTCACACTATTGGGAACCTATCGCTTATTTCTCATGGGCCCTAACAGAAATACGATGAAGGTAGCTCTTTTCACCTCTATCCATGCACACACACGTTAGTGAAAGTTATGTTATTTTTGTTGTGTTAATTTTGCAATTTTTTTTTTTTTAATGTTAGCAACTTTTTCTTTTGTTAACACTAGGCCTATTTTATTCCTCTTTATCTAGACTTTATACTCTAACAAGATGGTTGTTCTTAGACCAAAAGTTGTCCTATCGGGATAACAAAGAAAATTGAGTAGATATGACAATTCTAAAGGTTTTAAATTCTAAATAAATCTAAAAAGGGTAAGTATTCGACTTTTTTACGAAATTAGAAGGAAAAGAATTTTTTTTCTTTTGAAAATTTGTTTCAATATTTTGTTTGAATGTTTTAAGAGGTCTAAAAATTTTGTTTGTATCTTTATTTGAAAGAGTGCATCATATCTGGAAGCAGATATACGTTTCTAGAAGCAGATATACCTAAAACTCGGTGTATCCCTTTGACATTATGGAAGCAGATATACGTTTCTGAAAATTAAAAAAATCAGATACTTCAAATCACATATTAGACACATATCTACCACGTATCTAGACGTATCCGTATTTGATACGTATTTGATACTAATTCTCTATATAATTAGAAGTATCAGTGCTTCCTAGACGGGGAGCCATATACAAACCCTACCTACAAATTATCTTTGTATTTTGTACTTTGTTGCTCCTTAAGATAATAAGACTGTTGTTCTTTTGACCATGGATAGACATACCTAAAACACCATTGATGGAATCACTTAAACCTGTGTCAAATTTTTTTATTCTTATTTTTTTGGCTTGTCCATTGTTTCTGTTATGATAACATGTTAAATGAAGAATATATAACTTCCATTTCGTTATGTGAAAATAAAGTTATTCATGATTTTGTTACTTTTGTTTGGTTTATTAGGAAAAAATATGTGGTCAGAACTTGTTGGAATAAAAGCAACAAAATTGCAAAACATATCATAAAGAAAGACAATTTCAACGTAGAACGTGTGGAGACAATCTTAGCTAGAAGTGGAGTGACTGAAGATCTTAGGTGCAATCGAGTTTGAATGTTTGTTAATATAGAAGGTACAATCGTTGAAACTCCAAGGATTGGTTAATTAACCACATAAAAACTATCAAAAATTGTATTGTTGTTCTTATTTGTATTCATTACACAAACACTACTGTGTATTCACACAATGGTTTTGTAAAGTATTATTGTAAGCAAAACAAAGGTAGAAATATAACATAACTTGAATAATTCTACCACTTCACTGATCAATTTCCCTTTGCATTTGTGTTTCTTCTTGTATGGAGAGCTCTCTCTTTAATGATTACTTCAATTTCTCAAGTATTCCCTCATTGAAGAGTTTTGTTTTTTTTTTTTTTTTTTTTTTTTCAAAATGTAAATGGTAGTTTTTATTAACAAATCGATAATAGTCTAAATGAACATAGTTCAACCAACTTAAAAAATAATCTAATATCAACCTCAAAGTTAGAACTACCAATTTTTTTTATATTGTAGTTTTCATCTTGTTTTTTGCTTTTGCTTTTGTATTGCCTACCTCAAATAAATTAAAAAAATCTAAGTCAGAGACCTGATCCTTCCTATATTGTCAAAATAATAATAATAACAATAATTTTGACCCCTTTTGATTTAAGGACTTGAATTAAGAATATTTAAGTTAATAAACAAAACTAAGAATTCATTACAACATTTAGGCTCGATTTGATAATGATTTTGTTTTTCATTTTTGGTTTTTTAAAATTAAGCTTATTTACTCTCAATTTCTCACCATGATTTATATTTTCCTTAAGTAACACTCTTGAGTTCTTAGTCTAATTCTAAAAACAAAAATAAGTTTTTAAAAATTATATTTTTAATTAGTTTTTAAAATGTGACTTCGATTTTAAAACAATGATAAAAAGTAAATGATAAAGCAAGAAATTTAAGAGGTGAAATAGGTGTTTATAAACTTAATTTTCAAAAACTAAAAACTAAAAACCAAATGGTTATCAAATGAGGTTCTAATAATTCAAATATGTACATGTTGGAACCATGATTTAAAATGTATATGTCATGGAAGTGTAGAAGTTTTAATGTTATCGAAATGTTGATGTCGATGGACAATTCTAAAAATGGTATAAAAATTAAAAAGATAAAAAATATATCTAAAATGTTAATAAATAAACACTTTGTAGTTAACTAGTTATAATGTTTATTACTTATATTATATTCATATTAATGACATTTTATTACTTACGTTATGTTTCATGGATCTTTTTACAATACTAGTCTTTTAAAACGCGTGCCTTCCATGTGGCATTAGAATTCAACTGGTAAAACCCTCAATTTCCATGTAATTTCTTCAAATTATTTTAAAATATTTGGGCATTATATTTTGGATAAATTGGGACTAAAAATTTAATTTGGGAGGTAAGATAATTAATTTAAAGATATTCGTAAAGAATTAGCATTTTAATTCGATTTAAAGAAAAATTAGATTAATTTACTTCGGAGAAAGTGTGATTTTAAATTGATTAAATATTTGGAAGAATATAAGAATTCAACTTTGGTAAGATATTATCTATAGAATATTAAAAAAGTATAAGAGGGAGAACTTTTAGCTTCCCTCTTCGCACTTAAATTTTTTAAATAAAAAGACCATTTTACCCTCACACTCATACTCTTCCATGGTATATAAGTATGATTCACACTTGTTCCTTTTCTTTTTCATTTAATTTTACATCTTTCTTGTCATTACATTTTTCAAAAAATTATGTTTCTTACCTTCCATGTTTTTTTTATCAGTGTAATTATTTTTAAGCTTCATGTCTAATATTTATGAAAGTTATACTCGTTAAACCTTTTATATTTCACCCTTTCTAAAAAAAATTATATTTTACTTTATGAAATTATCCTACAAACATCTTTAACGGCATCCAACACATTGCATTATCCATTATTTATTAACTAAATAATACATTTGTATAGTTTTAATCACCATCTCTTTCATTACTTTTAAATTTTAGATTAGATATTTACTATTTAAAATTTGAAGAAAAATATATTTATTTAAAAAAATTTAAACCACATGCATTGCCTGTGTTCTCTAACTAGTAATTCTAAATGGGAAAATTGTTAGAAATAACCTTTTTAAGTTTTTCACATTACAAAACTAGCACTATTTTTGAAAACTTGTTCGAGATTAGCCGCCGAGATTTAGTTAAGAAATATTTCTAACTTTCAATTGTTTTGGGTCTTTTCGGTACATCTTGCCAAATTACACACCGAGAGTTACTAATTTTGCATATAATCTTCCTAAATATTATACCAAATCTTATATCTTTTCAAATTTTCTCCAAATTCGATCATCTTTACTAAATATTATATTAAATTATTACGTAATTTTTCAAGTCTTTAGCATAATTTATGTTTTTATAGTTTTATGAATTTTCAAAATTTCAAATAGGTTTTCCAATTACTAAAATAAATTTTCCAAATTGATTCAAGATAATTGCACTATCATTTTAAAATTTTGGAAAATATCAAATTTTGCAAAACATTGGGTAAGATTTGGTATATATTGAATCTGGGTGTTAATGTTATTCGAGATTCCACCGAGAAATGTCAAATATATCGAATTTCAATGTTAATTAGAGATACTATTTTAAATAACAAAACTGGTGAAATTATTTACAAATAATAATAAAATATCATAGTCTAAACTAAACAAATATAGTAGTCTATCGCGGTCTACCACATATAGACTATGATATTTTGCTATTATTTATAAATATTTTGATTAATTTTTCTATATTTGAAAACAACTTTATTAGTTATGCCCAAGTTTCACCGAGAAAATTCAAATATATAGAATCACAGTGTTAACATCGAAATCCACATAATTACACGAATTTCTAAATTTATTTATTGATTATCTAAATAATTTACCAATTATCTTTTAAAATTTCTCCAAATTGTGTAATATTTATTAGTGTGATTTTTTAATTTGGAAAGAGTTGGCAAGATAATATAATATTTGGAAAAATTAGTAAATCTCATTGTGTAATTATGGTGAGATGTACCGAGAAGGTCCAAAACAATAGATAAGTTATAAAAAAAATTAACAAAATCTTGGTGGCCGATCATGGGCAAGATAGACAAAAAAAACTATTCTAACGAGTTTTCAAAAAGTGTGCTAGTTTTATGAGGTGAAAACTTAAACGTGTTATTTCTGACAATTTTCCTTCTAAATGGCTTACTTATAAGTGTAGTGTGTAGATAATATGTTAAATATTTTGGATGAAATCATATAGGAAGCACATACTTTGAGGCCATACCATAAGTGAAAGAAATTGATCTAACAAAAGGAAGAGAATACAAAATTGGAAGAAGAATTTATAAGAAAATTAAAGGACTTGTGTTGGAAGCATGTGATGGACAATCACAAATAAATAACCAATAAAGATTATTTGAGAGGAAACAAAAATATTTTTAATTGAAAAGACTCTTCAAACTTGGTTCACACTTCTAATTGAACTCTCTTTGTGTGTTTTGCTCTATACACTTGGTTACATCAACAATATCAATATCAATCCTATTTATAGGATTGTTATGAGTAAATCTAAATACATAACTCACACCTTAATTAAATATACGTGGAACAATTAAAGTCCTACACCTAATTCATGTGAAACTTTACTAAATTAACTCTTACATTAACATACTTAACTAACTCTCATCCTTTAATTTTTTTCAACTCTCATAAATTAATTCATCTATAATTTATCTAATTAAAACATATTTAATTCTCAACATCCTCCCTTAATCATGTTTTTTTTTAAAACTCCAAGCAAAGTTCTTATTTGTTAAACACATCAACTTTTAGTGACTTCGTGAAAATATCCACAATTTGATCTTCAGTTTTCCCATATTCAACTCGAACCTCCTTTTTTGAAATGCAATCTCTGATAAAATGGAATCTTGTATCAATGTGCTTGCTACAATCATGGAACATTGGATTGTTTGTTAGAGCAATTGTTGACTTATTATCTACATGGAACACAATTGCGTCATCTTGCAAAATTCCAAACTGTCTTAAGCAAATTCCTTAACCAAATTGCATGACAAATACATGAGGCTGCAGCAATATATTCTGCTTCACAAGTAGATAATGTCACAATAGATTGCTTCTTAGAACTCCAAGTAAATGCAGTATTACCAAAAAAGAACACATATCCACTTGTACTTTTTAAGTCATTAACATCTCCAACCCAATTACTATCACAATAACCTTTTAGCTTAATTCTTTAGATGAAGAATAAAATAATCCATAATCAAGCATACCTTTAAGGTAACGAAGAATTCTCTTTGTCACTTTCAAATGAGTAATTGTAGGAGATTCTATAAATTGACTCACCAATTCAACGCTAAAAAGAATATCTAGTCGTGTGCAAGTCAAATATCTCAAACTTCCAATAAAGCTTTTGAAATACGAAGAATTAACAACATCCCCTTCTTCATATTTGGATAGTTTTATTCTAACTTCAATTGGAGTTGTGACAGGATTAGGATTCATCATCTTGAACTTCTCCGAATTTCTCTAGCATATCGTTCTTGAGAGATAAAAATACATTCCTCTAACTGCTTTACCTCAATGCCAAGATAATATGACATCAACCTATCTATTATTTCAAATTCTTGGCTCATTGCCTTCTTGAGATCTTAAACATACTTGCATAATTTCTTGTAAAAATTAAGTCATCTACATACATACAAACTAACAAATATCTCCACGATGATTAGTCTTCATATATAGAGAACGTTCGTAAGGATATCTCGAATACCCATTATCAATGGAATATCTGTTGATTTTACTATTCCACATTCTAGGCACTTGTTTCAATCTATACAACATCTTCTTTAATTTCAAAACTTTATCTTCTTGCTCTTTCACAATATAGTCAAAAGGTTATTCTAAATATATTTCTTCTTTCAAATATCCATTCAAGAATGTTGATTTAACATCCATTTGAAAGATTTTCCATTTACTTTGAGCAGCAATTGCAATTAACAACCTTTTGGTTTTCAAGCGAGCAATGGGAGTAAATACTTCATCATAGTCCATGTCTTTTCGTTGGAAGTAGTCTTTTGTAACTAATCTTGCCTTATGCCTCTCCACTTCACCCTTTTCATTTTTTTTTTCTTGAATACTTATTTGACACCGATTGCTTTCTTTCCACTTAGAAGAGTAGAAAGTTCCCGTATATCATTCTTCTTTATGGCCTTTATCTCTTCATCCATGGCAGTCTTCCACATTTCATCTTGCAAAGCTTCTTCAAAATTCAAAGGTTCACTGTCACCAAATAGATAAAAAAGAGTAAGATTATTAAAATTTTTACTTAACTCTTTAGTTTCATCATATATGTCTCGTAAATTTCTCATATCATGAGGTCATTCACTTGAGCTTCTAGATGATGAAGGTATGTTTTGTTATGGAGTGATTGGCAACATTGGTGTTGTCGATGGAGAAGCAATGTCACTAGACTTATCACCATCATTAGGAAAAAAAATAAAGACTTATAGTATTTTGGTTCATCACTCCAATCCCATGTTGCTTCCTCATCAAACTCAATATCTCTACTTACCACTATTTTCTCTATAGTAGGATTATAAAGCTTATAGCCTTTTGAGCTTGCATCATAGCCAACAAAAATATGCTTCTCACTTTTATCTTTGAGCTTCCTGTGCTTTTGATCAGGTATATGTACATAAGAGATACTTCCAAATACTCTCAAATAAGCAATGGATGGTGTTCTTCCTATCCATGCTTGTTGAGGCATTTTGTTCCACAAGCTTCTAGTAGGAGAACGATTGGACAAGTATACAACACATTCAACCGCTTGTGCCTGAAATTCTTTTGGCATCTTCTTATTTTTCAACATTTTTCGAGCCATATTGAGTATCATTCTATTCTTTCTCTCAATAACACTATTTTGTTGAGAGTCCATGGATCTATCATAGGCCGAAGAATTCCATTCTCTATGCAAAAATATTTGAAGTCATTTGAAGTGAATTCTCCTTTCCTATCTGATCTCAAGGCTTTTCGATAATAACCACTTTCGTTTTCGAAAAAAGCTTCAAAACTCTTGAACATGCCAAATACTTCTGATTTCTCCTCGATAAAATAAACTCAAGTTTTTCAACTGAAATCATCAATAAATAATAAGAAATAATTATTTTTACCAAAAAGAACTTGGTTTAATTAGTCCATAAAGACCAATATGAACTAACTCTAGCAGTCTCCTTGCTCTTGAAGAAGATTCTAGTGAAAAACTCTCCCTTGTCTGCTTGCTATAAAGACAACCTTCACAAAATTGATCTAGATGTTGGACATATGGCAGTATTTTCATCATGTTCTTCTTTGCTAATAGTCTCAAGTCATCAAAGTTTAAATACCCAAGTCTCAAGTACCAAATCCAAGATGGATCTTTCAAACATGACTTCAAACATTTAGCAACATCAGTTTGAATGTTTAGTAAAAACATTCTATTCTTCGTCATTTAAACTTTATCAATCATATTATCACGATTATCCCTTATCAAAAGACTATAATTCTTCATAAAATATTATAGCCTTTCTCTTAGAGTTGTACCAAACTAAAAATATTGTTCTTCATATCAGGCACATAGTAAATATTAGAGATAAACTCATGCTTCCTATTATTTAGGTTGATTAAAATCTTACCTTTTTTTTATAGGGATTTTTGTGGCATCACCAAATATGATATTACCACCAACAGATTCATCAAGTTCTACAAACATTGACTTACATCCATACATGTGATTGCTTGCACCGCTATCAAGATACTATGCATTATTTTTACATGTTTCGTCAACTTTGGAATGTTTCGTCAACTTTGCATGCTAGAAGCAAAGATGACTCACTGCTTTCTTCATCTTTCTCAGCATAATTTGCATTTTCTTCTACTTTATTCTTATATTCCCAAGAATAATGGCTAAATTTATGATAGTTATAACATTCAACCAGTCTTTTATCATATCTTTTTTCATTATTTGATCTTTTTCTATTCGACCTCAAATAATTTTTTCTTCCACGACCTCTTGATGAATTAGAGTTTCAATTACTCTTCATATTTTCTTTGACCGTAATTTCTTGACCTCGACCACTGAAATCACCACATCCACAATTGTTACCACGCCCACGACCTCGATTACTTTTTTCTTGGCTATCTTTTTTCATCTCTCAACTGCAACTTTGACTAAAAAATGTTGCTCAGTTGTTTGTTTTTTCTTCTTGAGAAGCTTCTCTTCATGGGCTTTTAACGAACCCATAAGCTGATCAATTGATATTGTACTCAAATTTTTTGATTCTTCAATAGCTACAATGATGAAATTAAAATTTTTGTCCAATGAGCAAAGTATCTTTTATACCACTTTCTCATTTTCTATCGTCTCACCATATCTTTTCATTTCATTTACTACTACTAGCAATCTTGAAGTATAATCTGAAATCGATTCAGATTCTTTGATATGTAGTGATTCATAATCACCTCTCAATTTTTGGAGACGAACCTTCTTGACTCGATCTACTCCTTTGTATGTATTCACCAAAATTTGCCATGCCTGATGTGCAGTACTTGCTCTAAAAATCTTCTCAAAATTTGGATCATCGATGGCTTGATGAATGATGGTGAGAGCCTATTGGTCTTTATTTCTTGTACTTTTAAAAGCTTCTCATTGAGATATATTTAAAGTAGCATCATTTTCTGGTTCTTCATAACCATTATTTACAATGTCCCATACATCTTGTGAACTAAGTAGAGCTTTCATATGAATACATCAACTGCTATAATTTTTTTCATAAGTCGAGGCACTTGGAAGGGAACCAAATTGTTATTTACCATTTGTAAAATAGTTATTGTTTTTCAAACTCAAGCTATGATACCACTTTGTTGAAAGCGTGTGATGGACACTCACAAATAAATAACCAACAGAATATTATTTGAAAAAGAAACAAAAACACTTTTAATTAAAAGACTCTTCAAACTTAGTTCACACTTTTAATTGAACTCTCTTTGTGTGTTCTACTCTACACATTTGGTTACATCAACAATGTCATCAATCCTATTTATAGAATTGTCATGGATAAACTTAAATACATAACTCAAACCCTAATTAAACAAACATACATGGAACAATAAAAGTCCTACACTTAATTCATGTGAAACTCTACTAAATTAACTCTTATATTAACATACTTAATTAATTCTCATCCTTTAAATTTTCTAACTCTCATAAATTAATTCATCTATAACTTATCTAATTAAAACATGTTTAATTTTCAACCATCTGCCCATACCTGAAAAAGCTTTGGGGCTAAGCCCCCTTCCCATTGGCTATCCAATCCTTAATTAACCTAACTTTTATGGTATACCTCACTACTTAAAAGAACAAAATAAACGAAGGTGTACACTTTTACTAACCTTTGTTTGTTTGTTTTCTCGTCTCGTTGGGACCCATTTGAGCATATTTGATTATGATAAATATTCTTGAACATGCATGTTTGGGAGTGATTTCTAAATTGTTAAAAGTAGTTTTGTCATTTTAAAAATCACTTTAAAACATATTTTGAATCATTCAAAACTAATTTTGATAAACTAAAAATTTTCATTTAAATATAAAATTAAATATTAGATTAATTGTCAATGACTAGAGAGCGGTTTTGGAATGAGTAGTAACATTATAAAAGTGATTTTAATAATTACAAAATTACCCCCGAACATGCTATTAATCAAGATGATTTCCAATATATGATTTTTCTAAATTGAACTGCAAACCGTCTATGTGAATCTGAGAGAAAAATAATCAAGAGATATACTATACTTTTTACATTCCCATCTTGGAGTCAAATATTTAATCTATTGGTCGAGAGGATATGTTCATGTTAGTTCAACTATGCCATGTATGTTGGTAGTTTTTTATTCTCTCTTATTTTTAATGGAATAAATGAGTAAATGAGACATTTATCATTAGTTTAACTTAACTAGTTAATTAAATTAATGTATATGTTATTGACCAATAAGTCAAAAGTTTTAATCCATCTTATATCCTATTAGCTTAAAAAAAATAAAAGAAGGTATAAATTTTTTATGCTAAATCCAATTAAGCCACAATCAACTCAATTAAAATTAAACAATATCAATTAGGGAAAAGAAATGTCAAAACTTAGAAGTTACAAAAACAAAATGAAATTCAAATTCAAACATGCGCTATAATTATTTTTTAAAAAAAACATAAAGTTAAGTGTTTTTGCCAAAAAAAAATGCCACTAAATAAGAATTCCATTAATGAGAAATAAATAAACAAAAGATGATGAACTAAATGGAACAAGTTTTTCAAACTGGATGATTAAATCATAATTTTTATCAATTCACCAACCAAATATGCACCAACGTTATAAATTATCAGTTAAATACTAAACAAATTTTTTTTATTTAATTGTGGTAAGACTTTGGTGATTACACTTTTTAAATTAATAAATATATATTTAAGCAAAAAGACCTCGAATAATAATAATTTCATACTAAAAAGTATAGAGAAACATTTGGTCCCATCCTTGCTCCAGCAAGGATATGTTGTACCTAATCTCGTGTTCTCTCTTCTTTATACATAAAAGAGATAAAAATAATAATAATAAGTGTCACGTAACATATTTTCTCAGGCACTAGCTAAGTTGCACAAAAGAGACTGCATCCAAATTTTTTTCCTCTTTAAGAGAAAATTGACACGACACCATTACTTCATTTAAAAATGTCTTAATTTTCTATTTCTCCTCTTTCCCTTCTTTCTTCCAAACCTTTTCAAATCTTCGCAATCTCATGGCTACCATCAATTGTTGTTGGTTGGTGATCAACATTAAACATCTTTAATATTACCTAATTCAATGTTGGTTGTCCATTCATCACCTTCCAAGTCCCATCTTAAGCACCACAAAATAATAATAATAATAATAATAAAAGTCGAAAATACCTCTAAATTCCCACTTCTACAAGAAACCATTCGAAACGATTCTGAATTTGTTGGAAGAAACAAATGTGGATTCTAACTTTTGTATCGATTTGAACCCAAATGCAACTCAAACCAAACATAAACTAAACGTGTACTTAATACATGGTAAGAACTTCTAATAAATTTGAAAGAAGAATGATGAATATATATGTTGATTTGTTTTATTGAATTTTGGAAGTACTAAAAAAAGCTCACCACATGTTTGAACTAAACAATTTTATTATTATTTTTTTAAACAGAAATTCATTAACCGAAACCAACTGAACAACGATGTCAAAACCAAATCACTCCTTCACGAATAAGGGAATAACAAATTTTGGAAAGATATCATTCAATTGTGTTAAATGAGCTACTTTATTCTCTCTCTAAGGATTTTACAAAAAAAAATTAAAAATCATTATTTATATAATAAGCGAGGCTAAGAGTATCTTTTTGAGAAAAGAAAATCAACCTCAGACAGATCAAAATTTATAAGATTCAATAAACATACAACACTAAAAGAATAATTAGATTCGACAACAACTTTATTTAAATATTTATATATTGTGTCAAAGATACATGTTCAAGATATTTCAACCAAGGAGTTTTAGACATGGTATTATTTATATTGTGAAGAAGTGAACTTCATTAGGTTCTATATGATTGAATGTCCTTGAAGATCATGTTTAATGCACTTCTAACTCCCACATAGAAGATCATCTTCCTTTATGACATTTATTGTAGGAGGAGTAACATCAAGTGTAGGAAAGTCCCCTAATTTTAATAAAAAAAAAGTTAGTTAAAAAGTTGTTTTTGTAACATTTTAATTTCTGAATTTAATAAGTAATAATTTGGTCTCTCTACGTTGAAATTTGTAACAATTTAGTCTTTATCGTGAAAATCTCATCAAAATTAAGTGTAAGGTTTTATTACCAATGACTTAATAGGCTTTTATAGTTTATAAATAAATTAGTTTAACAATCTACATATGTAAGAAATTTCATTAAATCTTAGTAATATTTGTTATATTTGGAACTAGATCATTACAAATGGTAAAATACAAAGAACTAAATCGTTGTCAACTAAAACTTCGAGATTAAATTGTTACTTTGGTTAAATTTAATGATGAGAGATTAGACCAGGAAAAATTAAAAATATAAATAGAAAAAAGAAAAACTCAAGAGAAAATAAAGAGTTTTACATACCTACGCCAGTCATCTTGGAGGAGTCGTTCTTATTTATTTGTTGATTATGGAAATTGGAATGAGATGTTTTGTTATGGTCGAGTACTAGCCATATTTATAGCAAATTTTAAATTTGGTCTTGAATAATATATTTTTAGCAATAATATATTATTGTGGAATTTTTGCAAAGACAAAAAGGAAAAAGTGAAGTTAAAGACATTTTGTATATATATTTTTGTATTAATATTAATAAAGTGAAATCTTAGAAAGACAGACAAAAAAAAAATGGAAAAGAAAAGGAAGAAGATTGAGAAAAGGATAGATTAGAATATAAGATGAACTTTTAAAGGGAAAAAACAATTATTTTAGTGTACACCAAAACCTAATGATAATATTTTTAATAAAAGATTTGGTGTAATAAGTGAGGTATGAAGTTAGGATAAGAAAGAAAGACACATGCATAAAAGATATTTAAAAAAAATTTGTGTTTCGTTTAATTTTAATTTTGAAAATAAGTTATTTTTAAAAAAAATTAAAAGGTTTGAAACATTCAAAATAATTTTTAAAATATTTTTTAAAGTATATTTTAATTTTTTTTTTTTATAAAAAGAAATAACCTTTCAAGCAATATTTTCTAGTCAATTCAAAACAGATTCCTAAACGAATAGTTTTTGTTATACTATTAACATACTCTTAATCAGATTCAATTTTGTCACTTCAAATTTTATTTCTTAATTATATAATTTTTTTTTTCTAAATAAAGAACATGTCTACCGAACATAATTTAATTACGGCACGTTGTAACTTAGTCTTTAAGTAAAAAAAATATCATTACTTTATTTAACACAAACAGGGATATGGGAAAGATATGAATGTGAACACTCTCCCTAAAATAATTATTGTTGATGTCAAATAAATAGTACATCAATCCTATGTTAAATGGACAATTTTGATTATACATTTTTTTTTCGTTAAAATACTATTTTGTTCTCCAAACCTTGAAATTTATTCAATTTTAATAGATATATTTTCAACTGTTCAATCTTAGTCCCTAAACTTTTAATAAATCTTTAAATTTAGTCTCTAAAAATTAATTGTTACCTAAATTGGTTAAATGATAATAATAATTTTCATGCAATGAAATATAATATGTGAATATATTTCCAAAATTTATAGTAAAAATGATAATAGATATAACAATATTAAAAAAAAAAAAATCAACCATAAGCCTAGATTTGTGGTTAAATATAAGATTTATTAATTTCATAGTGTGGGACGAAAACAATAAGTTAATCGCTTTTTTTCCTCGAGCAAAAAGTTTCTTCAATAGACGATCTCAATCCATTAAAAAAAACAAATCAAATCAAATGATAAAAATAAACCAAAAATAAATTCATTGTATTGTCCATCAATCAAATAGTAACCATGCCGTTGGCAAATATTCAATCCTTCTTGGTTTTATTAATGTTGTTGTTATGGGTAGTTTTACATCAATAAAAAATCAAGGTAAAAGTAAAACTATGAAAGTTACCTAGTCCCAAAAATAGACTCAATATCGACACGAAACAAGACTGGAAAGTTCCTACAAGTATGGGGAAAGGCAATTGGGCCAGGCCCAATTGGCCCGTCACGACCAATGAACCCCACGAGAGAGACCAACTCGAATTAACCCTCCAGTCTATAACATCTTAATGGCTCAATCCAATCTTTGAGCGTCCGATTTTTTCAAATGGAAAAAAGAAATAGAATCCTAACCTTAAAGGGATAAAGAAACGCCTAAACTTCATTATAAATGGAGCATGGCAGCCCTATAGATTGTGCCAACTGTTGATGGCAAAATCTTGTCAAGTGAACTCATCTGACTATCTCATGCCGTCGACAATAAATTTATAACTTGGAGAAGAGGTTACCTGTAAAATAATAAAAAATAACACTCTTCTACTCGTTGAATCACCACCACATCACTCTTAATCTATGTCTCCTCCTCTTTAACCAACCTTTCTCCAACATATATGTCAAAGACATGTGCCATTAACCACAACACACCCTAGTCAATATATGTATCCTACCAATCATTCTTCTTTTCAAAAACATACTCACATACAAAACAAAAATGTAATTCACATTCTCAAAATATTAGAATTAGATAAAGGTATAAAAATATATAGATAAAAGTAATATGTAAGTAAAAATCTACATATTCATATAGTCCCATAAATTAACCTGTAGGGATAATATAAGGAAGGTTTAACAAACCAACCTTTAAAAAGAACCAAGGGCCAGTCTTTGGTGAGGAAAACCTAAAAAATTAGTTAAGATTTGATAAGGTCATTCCAAAATAAAAATGATCTAAAGACAACTTAGAAATTAACTAAATAAAACCACACTAATAGTTACACACTCTACTCAAAACTCAAGATGTGCACATCTTAAGGGTAGAGCATCCACAAGTCTGAAAATGGACATGTCAAAAGATGAACAAATGTACATACTGCATTATTATGCAGCACGGCGAAACAATAGCAAATATATTCTCAAATTGAGATCTTAGTGTCTAGTCTTTAATGATTAGCCTCGAGTCCCAACACGAGAGTATGAGACTAATATGATGTATAATTTTGGAGTAGTAAGGATCAAGGTAAAAGTAAAACCAAGAGAGTTATCTAGTCCAAAAAAACAAACCCAAAACCAACAGAAAGCAGGTCTAGGAGAGTTCTTACAATTAAAGGGAAAGGCAATTAGGCCAAAGAGGCCCAATCGGCTCGCCTTAGCCTCGAAGGCTGAGGCCGAGGCAAACAGAGCCTTCATGGCAATGATCCCACGTCAACCTTAGAGGGCGAAGGCAAGGCCAATGAACTCCACAAGAGAGGTCAATCCAGATTGACCCTCTAATTTGAAACATTCCTAGTGGTCCTAATCGACCATATATATGAGCAACCAAATATTATGGATAAGTGAGGTTTCAGTGAAGACATACACTATCAATGAAGTAATAAACTTGGAATACTCCAAGTGTCCAATCCTACAGAACTAGATTGATTTTTAATTTAACTATAACTATGAATCAATAAAACTGAGGTAACCAAGGAAGAGTTTGTATTGTGGTAGTGAGGAGAAAGTTTAAAAATAGTAAACAATGGTAATCGAACATGGGCAAGGAATATTTCAACCTTTTGGGTTTTGTGCCTTAAGTGATGTGGCTGCATCATATCATGACAGTGATTTATACATGAACAGAAATCCATACCTATTCGGTCTTATGTCAAGTTCCTTTATGAGGTTTAAGCACCTAATGCCTAATGTTTCCATGGCTAGCTGGATCTTAGATTAATTGAAGTTCGGCTTCTTGATCCTAGGTGCCCCTTATTTCTAAGGTAATATGACAATCTTATTTCTAGGCTCTAAGTCTCATATCCCTTTGTGATATCCACTTATACCCTAACCTTTTCAGCATTACAGCTCTGCTAAATTGTTAAAATAAGTGGTCAGTTTAACATAGCGATTTTATCCTTAAACTCAACAAAGAGAATGTGTAAAATAAAGTGGTACAGAATGCAACATAACTTAAGCCATAACAACCCTAGGGCATCCACATTGTTGGACTCCTAGAAAGATTTAACTCATGAAAAATGATAAAATAATGACTTTATTAGATCATAAATCATTGCTACAATATGGAGTTTGATGTTTAAAGAAAATAAAAGAACTACAAGAAATAAATGAAAAGAAATGCTTAAAAATATAACTCAAGAGATATTGGGACAAATCCTCAAATTTCTAGTCTTTCACTAGGTTGATTCCTCTTTTGCAAGGAAGAATCATTTCTTACCACACACTATCATGGGATGAGATGACCTAGAGCCGCTATGCCTCAGAGGAACTTTCGTTCTTGAGGCTAACGACTTGAGAAGTTAAGAAAATGTCTAAAAGGACCGATGGAAATGGCAAAATTTGTGGAAAGAAAGTGATGAATTCGGAGGTGTAGAGTTGTCTATTGAAATGGAGGACTTCTCCTCTTTATATAGGCCCCAAATCTGGTGATATGATCGCATTAGCCAAGATTCAACAATCCAACCTTAATCTCCTACCAAAATACACAAAAATAACAACAAATCAGTAAATAACATATTTTAAGTTCAATCAAACTCTCATAAGTTTATTTTAGCTAAATAAGATCGAATTTAGGAGAAAATACATGCAGAAGTCTATTTTTCTAAGTAAAAGTGTGTAAATATAAACCCAAAACATGCCTTTCATGGCATCAACCCTTGAGTGTTAGGTTTTTCAAATAGGAAAAGGAAATAGAATCCTAACCCTAAAGGGATAGGGAAGACCCCTGAACTCCATTATGAATAGAGGATGACAACATTGCGAAAGGTAAGCTCAACTCCTCCTTAAAAACTACTTGCTTTGACCTTTGTGTTGAGATATGACTTAAGCATCGGAGTGTTCGTGGCAAGCATCATACCTGTGTGTTATTTTATTTTATTTTATTTTTATTGTTTTGCAGATAACCTCCTTTCCATGTTATAAATTTACCATTGATGGCACGTGACAGTCGGGTAAGTTTACTTGACCGGATTTTGTCATCAACTATTGTCATATTCTCAATATTGTGAATATTTAATGAGGATCATATCAATCAATTATTGTATATATTGTCTTTTCACTACTATACTTTTGTCAAACTATTGTTTATATATGTTATTTATATCGTTCCGAACCAAACTTTATCATTTCACTTTGGTTTTTTAAGTACAATAGGAGATGGACATAAGAACCACGGTCGCTAACTCATATTTCATGTCATTTGAGTTAGGCTCGCTTTGACTTATCCTTTCATTTTTTATCTGTTGTATAAGTATTATCGTTATATTCTTTAAAAATGATTTAGGTTTTTTGTTTTTTTAAAAGGTGGTTTAATATCAATATATCTTCTCAAAAAATAAGTATTTATCTTAATTATTTAGTAAAATTATTTTATATAAAGATTTACAACAAAATGAACCATCAAAATTTCACTTCAATTGGTATTTTATCTTAGAAAACAAACATGTAAGATAATAAATGTAACACCTCACGTCCACAATTCGGACCAAGATTCATAATTCAGATTCAGCACCTATAGCTCCGATATTCTCATGCATCCCCTGTGACCTGGTAACACTATCATTATCTTAAATGCTTCTAAGAGCGAAAGTTGTCCCATAGACCAACACGGGTCTTTTTAACCTGCTTTATCTTCACTCATATGTTTTCTAGAAAAGTTTTCAGGAAGTCATCCGCATAAGATTGCTCCAAGTTAAGCATACTTACCTTTGAAGTTTTTATGATTGAGTCTTCGAGTGGAAAAGTGTACCTTATTGGTATAGGTAGTAATTATCAATCTTTTTAAGCCTTTGTTAATCATACTTTCATATCCTCGAGATGCCCCTAATTTAGATATGATGTCGGTTTATTCATGTTCCCACCTAAATTTGGGGTGTTACAATAAATTCCATCTTTTACAAAGATTTTGAATTAAGTATGGGGCTGTTTTGTGCTTACGGTGCAAATAAGTCAGTTAGTCTAAGTCTAAAATATTTGTGTTTGACAGCGGAGTTCTTAATCTGAATATTTGAAGTCTATTGCTAACTTTCTTTTCACATACTATAGGACTATGCAGAATTGTATTTCAATCAAAACAATTTTTTAATTTCAGATCTGCTCTAGGTGGTTTGAGTTAGAATTTTAATATTTTTTTAAAAGATATTTGGGAAATTGTTTGGAACCTATCCAAATTTAATACAAGTAAATATTATGCTCCTATCAAAATTTTTATTTAGATTTGATTCAAATTGAATTTAATTGTAGATGAGGATCTAGTAAGTTTGTTCAAAAAATATATATTTTTAATATTAATTTGTTTTAGGCCGATGTTATTAGAAACATATTTAATGGAAAAAGAGGGAGGAAGATGTAGATCAATATAACTTAATAGTAAACATTGTTAATATTGGCGAAGTAGAATTATTTAATATTGTGTCGTAAATTACATAATTCCACCACATGCAAGTTGATGGGTCAAATATGTTGTCAAAGTTTTTTAATCTCTTAATTTGTAGGTTAACAAGACAAATGAACAAAAATTAAATAGTGCATTTTTGTGAAGTATCGCAAGGTCTTTAATATTATAAAAATAACAAAACATAATATTAAAATTACAATGAGTTCACAAATTTAATAAATTTCTAAAAATACATCATATCATAGATAGTTTGGAACCTATTATTTAAACTCCATTCAAATAAAAACTCTATAAAATATTTAAAACTGATTCGGAAAGTTATCTAATTAATTGATAAAAACTATTTTAAAAAATATTTTTTTATCACATATGAAAAATGTCAAATTGAAAAATTACGCTTCCTACAAATATTATATAGATAGATGCAAATATAGATATTAGACCCAAAATATCATTAGATATAATATAATGTAAAAAAATTACAAATATGGTCAAATTTAAATAGTTATAAGTGATAGACCATATTATTGGTAAGAGTCTATCAATGATAGACCATATCACTAGGAAGAGTCTAACTGTTGAGAACAAAAAAAACTGTAGTAGCTAAACTACATCCACGAAAATAAGGGAGAAAAAATAGCAACCCACTCTTACTACAATTCAGCAAAGTGGAAACAGAAAGCTAAAAATAGAAAACTGTTATAACAAAAAAAACCTTTCATTCCCTCTCTTAAACTAAATGCTCAGAAGCAATTAGTTTTCCTCTGAAAATTCACATACTCCCACAACCTTCGAAGCTTCTGAAAAACTTCTACTTTAAGGGTTTGGTCATAATGTCTGCCACTTGATCTTGGCTTCCACAATGAACCAATTCAGCTACACCATCTTTTGTAAGATTTCTTAGAAAATGAAACCTCACATCAATATGCTTGCTTCGATCGTGCATAACTAGATTTTTTGACAGCTTGATGGTTGAACTATTGTCACACAATATGGTAATGCAACTTTCATCTAGATGGCTCAACTCCTTCAAAATTTTCCTCACCCAAACTCCTTGACAAGCAACAATTGCAGCAGCTACAAACTCAGCTTCTGTAGTTGATAAGGTCACAATAGGTTGTTTTTTTGAACACCACAAAACAGCACCTGAACTCATTAAAAATATATTACCCAGATGTACTTTTTCGATCTTCCAAATCTCCAGCATAATCACTATCTGTATATGCCAACAATCCAGCATTTCCTCCTTTTATGTAATGAATTCCATAGTTCACAGTCCCTTTTAAAGTACCGAAGTATTCTTTTAGCTGCTTGAAGATGATCTTCCATTGGTTTTTCCATGTACCTACTTATAAAGCAAGTAGAAAACATCATATTGGTGTCTTGTGGCAGTAAGATACATTAGACTTCCCACAATTGTTTGTAATATGTATCATCAACAGGGACCCCATTTCCAGCTTTACTTCAATTGGAACGAGGAACAATTGGGTTGTTCACAAGAGTTACTTTCCAGCATGTAAACCTTTTCAAAACTCCAATGCATATTTTCTTTTGACATATAAAAAATCCAGAAGACTGTTGTAACACCTCATCCCAAGAAAGAATCGCATTTTTCCCAAATCGGTCATATCAAATTCACGCAACATGGAATTTTTTAAAATCAATCATCATATTTCATCATCAACCAGTAAAAATTTAAATCATCAACATACACACTTACAATGATAATTTTTCCTTCCAAACTTCTCTTGCTGAAATAATGTTTGTTCGCTATCGACCTTTGAAATCCTTCATTGATGAAATGTGTTTCAATTGACTAAACCAAGCACGTGGAGCTTGTTTTAATCCAATATAAAGCTTTGTGCAATTTGTAAACTAAGTGCTCATTACCCTTCTTTTGATACCCTTTTGGTTGTTCTACATAAAACATCTTCAGTTCACTCACCATGGAGAAAAGCTGACTTAACATCAAGCTGAAAAATATTCCAATCCTTTTGTGCAGCTAGAGCAAATATCATTCTTACTGTATCCATCCTTGCCACTGGTGCAAAACTTCTGTGTAGTCTACTCCATATTGTTGAGAGTAGCCTTTAGCAACCAATCGAGCCTTGTACTTATCAATTTTTCCGTGCTCATTGTATTTGGTTTTGTAGACCCACTTTACTCTAATCCTTTTAGCTCCAATTAGTAGTTCAACAAGTGTCCACGTTTTGTTCTTCTCAATGGATCTGATTTCATTGTCCATGGCCAGCCTCCAATTTCCATCTTGTATTAGCATCTTCAAAATACAATGGTCAGTGATATCCCTAGTGTCATATGAGCTCATCCTCGAAAGACCCTTCTCCACTAATATAATCATCCATCCATGTAGGAAGATGCTCTCACGAGATTCCCTTAAATTCTTCACATTTTGCCACCATCACCAAAAATGTGATCTTCCTCCTAACTCCATCTTCTCTATCACTATCAAGTTCATTTTCACTCACATTTTCTTCCTCATCTGCATCATCAACCATCACCAAAATCTAAGTGTACTGCTACTATTTGTTTTGCATCCCAATCCATTGTTTTTCTTCCTAAAAAATTACATCTCTACTCACAAAAACCTTCCGCCGACAGGATCATATAGTGTGTAACCTTTGACTCCTCACTAACTCCCAATAACACACAAGAAATGCTTTTATTGTCTAATTTAGTTCTTTTTGCATCTGGAACATGTGCATGTGCTACACATCCAAAAATCCGAAAATGATCTACTGAGGGTTTTATCCACTCCAAGTCTTCTGGTGTGATATCTTTGACCACCAAGGTAGGAACATCTATTAAGACATAGGGGTCCAATTACTACTTCCGGCCAAAAGGTTTGGGTATATTTTTCTCCGATAGCATTGAACGAACCATGTTCGTTATCGTTCTGTTTTTCTTTCCGCTACATTATTCTGTTGCGGAGTATAGATGGTCGTTAATTGCCTTTTGATCCCATTTTGTTTGCAAAAATCATTGAACTCAACTGAATTAAATTCTCCTCTCTATCGGTGCGTAAACACTTAATAGGCAACTCAGCTTCTTTCTCAACCAAGGACTTAAAGTATTTGAAAGAGTTAAAAGATTCTGACTTTTCTACCAAAAAATATACCCATGCTTTCCTGCTATAATCATCAAAAACAACAGAATGTACCTTTTGTTGCTATTAGATGTAGGGGTGATTGGGCCACAAATATCTGCATGAATAAGTTCAGCTTTTGTGTTGCTCTCTAAGTGCTCCTCTTTGGAAAGGGATCTCGATATTGTTTCCCTTTGATACAATCAGTGCATGTAGCATTTAAGGCACTAAATTGAGGAAGCCCATATACCATGTTTTTGCACTGTAGAGTTCTCAAACCTTTGTAACTCAAATGTCCATATCGTCGATGCCAAAGATGAGATAAACTTTCAGCTTCAGCTTTTTTTGAAGGCACTGATAAACTTGTGTTTGAGAAGAATTTTGGGTTAGCAAAATAAACATCTTGTTGTTGCTCATTTTTGTTTGAATAATTAAGCCTTTCTTTGATGAAATATTTTGCATTCCCCTCCCTTGATCAAAATAGTCAAACCTTTTTCTTGCAATTGTCCTATGCTCAAGAGATTGTTACTCAATTCTGGAATGTATGTACCTCAGTAACAACTGATTAACTCCATTCAGAAAACAACTTCACATTTCTTTGCCCATCATATCCATTTTAGTATTGTTTCCCAACTTCACTGAATGTCGGAAATCTTCATTGAGCTCACTAAACATGGATCGATCACCAACATATGATTAGAACACCCGGATTCAAGAAACATGTATCTTCTCTTTTGACTCCATGCAATTCCTCATAAGATATAAGAAGCATTTCTTCTTCTTCATCGATTTCGGCATAGTTTGCTTCTTTATTTTCAGGACACTCATATTGGTAATGCCCAAGTTTTTGGCATCGGTAACACTGCACATTTGCTTTGTTGAAATTTGCTCGACCCTTCCTCTTCCTCTTCCTATGTAGCTGCCTCGACCTCGACCTCTTCCTTCATCATTTGTCACCTTCAAGTTTGCTCCTCTTCGCTTCGTCGCTGAAACTTTTGTTCATGTACTATCAAAGAACTTTGCAACTCATCAATAGTGAGAGTATCGATATCCTTTGACTCTTCAATAGAACAAACGATATAGTTAAACTTTTCTGTTAAGAGCGTAGAATTTTTTGACCACTTTCACATCTTGCATATCTTCTCCATAAATCCGCATCTTATTTTCCACCGTCAGACTTTGGAGAAGTATTCTGTCACTCCTTCACTAGACTTCATCTCAAGAATTTCAAAGTCTCTACAAAGAGCTTGTAGATGAGACCTCTTGACCCTTGCATTGCTTCAAACTTTTTCTTCATTGCATTCCATATTTCTTTTAGAAGTGTTATTCTTAAGAATGGTTTCTAAAATTGTATGATCAATGGCTTGAAAGAGATAATTCTTTATTTCAAGTCTTTCAGCTTCATCTCATCATTTTTCTTTCGCTGGGCTTCTGTTTGCAACAATTCGCTAGCTGGTTCAACATATCCAGGTTCAACCAACTCCCAGTATCCTTGGATCGAAGGAAGTTTTCCATCAACATGCTCCAATGATCATAATGACCATCAAAACGTGGAATGTTGCTGTACAAAACTTCCTTCATTCTTATTTCCTTCCGTAGTCATTTTGCTGCAAAGTTTCAAAGACTGCTGCTTTGAAAAATCAAAACCACCTTGGCTCTGATACCAGAATGTTGAGAACAAAAAAAATTGCGCAACAAACTGTCTTTTATTGATAATGCTGCTAAGCTTAAATAGTAGCTAAACTACATCCACGAAAATAAAGGAGAAAAAATAGCAACCCACTCTTACTACAATTCAACAAAGTGGAAACAGAAAGCTAAAAATAGAAAACTGTTATAACAAAAAAACCTTTCACTAACAACGATAGAACTCTATCGCTGATAGACTTGGGAGTCTATCAACGACAAAAGTCTATCGCTGATAGATTTGTCTATATTTGCAATTTTTTTTTACACTTGATTATTATTCTTAAAGATGCTACCAATTGCAATTCTCCAATATTATATTAGAGTAAAATAAAGATCCAACATGCAATTAATTACCACAAATATCTTGTACACACAAAAGGGAAAATAATAAAAATAAACATCTGTTTGAAACTATCCAACCCTAATGAGTTACTATTTGATCTAACCATCCACTCTTATTAGTACAAGTACATATATGACTTTGTGAAGTTTTCCGACAGGTTTTTTCACATCTAAATGTTGTAAAGTCAAACGAGTTGTCTCATAAGATTAGTAGAAATGTACGTCCTGGTCCGAACACTCACGAATATAAAATAAATAAATTAAATTAAAATGATTTAAAAAAAACACTTTTTCTCTAGTCCAAACTACCCCTAAGTTACTTCCTACCACTTATATATTGTTTAAATTTTTTAAGGTTATCATCTTACAGATGGACATTATTTATTGAATCCATGATATCGATATCACAATGGTCAACAACAAACGAAAATCATGCAAAAGCAATAATACTCGGATACAAATATATAAGTAGTAGAAATAGATTCTTTATTTTATATTTTATATATATATATATGTATATAGTATCAAACATACATGTTTAAGACATTATTTGAACCACTACTTAGGGTCAGGTTAAACCATGGCATATATTTTCTATATTGAGAAAAAGTTTAACTTGATTGGGTCATCATCTTCCCTCTTAATGAACATCTGGCTCCCACATAGAACATCATCATCCTCTGTGACATATATTGCAGAAGGAGGAGGAGGAACAACAAGTGGGGGCCATTTAGTATCTAATAACAAAAATCACATGATAAAACAAAAATTAATAACGAAATTTTCACCGATTAAAAAAATGTCAAACTATTTATAAAAATAATCAGAATAAATATTAATAGATACTGATAAATTTCTATCAGCGTCTATCACATAGTATTAATGATAGATATCTATCAATTTCAATTACTGATAGACACTGAATGACTTCTATTAACCTCTATTAAAGAAAATTAAATTTTACTATTTTGTGTAAATAATTTTCTTATTTTTTATTTTTGAAAATCTCTCGTGTATATATATCAAAAAGGAAAAAACTCAAGAGAAAATTAGGGTGTTTTACATACCTTTGCTAACCATCTTGGGAGGAATCTCTCTTTGGTTTTTTTGAAGATGAAATGAGATGTGTTTGGGATGGTTTGTGAGTATATAGAAATATGAGTAGCTAATTTATTTGGTCATGAATAACATCTATTTGTAGCTATATTTAATAGTGGAGTTTCTTCCAAAGAAAAAAAAAAAGTATGTAAGTTTGAAATTAAACTCATTTCGTATATATTCTTTTTATTAATAATGTGAAATATTAGACCAAAAAGAAAGACTTTAGATTAAATATAAGACCAGCTTTTTAAGAGAAAAAATATAATAGTTGGTGTCAACCAAAGTATACTGATGATATTATTTAGAAAAAATTGCAAAAAGTACTCGTAAAATATGATAGTAGTTGCAATTACATTCTCAAACTTTTAATTGTAAAAATTAAGCCCTCAAATTTTTATAAGTATTAAAATTATACCCTCAAGCTAAGAATAATTATAGAAATTAGATCCGTAAATGATAAATATTAAACCGTCAAACTTACACAATTGCTACAATTTATTCAATTATTTAAATTTGAAGATCCAATTTGATCCAACTTTAACATTTATATAAATTTGAGGGTTCAATTTTTAAAATTAAAAGTTGAAGAATATAATTACACTAGCAACCATAGTTTAGTGATAGTTTTTACAATTTTCTCTATGATTTATACTAATAAGATAGAATGTGATTAATAGATTATTCTCTGTAAGCAAATTAAGATAAGAAAGAAGTAAAACAAATATGCTAATATAAAAGCATGACATAATATTTTTTATGTTATAAATTATAATGGATGGGAAGCGAGGGAGACTTTAATTATGTCACAACAACAGAGATCATATTTCATTTAATTTTAAAAATATGTCATTTTAGATAAAATTGAATTATTTGATAATTACTCAAAATAGATTTTATCAAAATAATTTAAATAAAAATAACATCTTTTTAAAAACATTTTTTTCTATAATCAATTTCAACTGGCCAAGGGTCTTTTAGATTCTATTGTATTTACTTAAAATGTTATCGTTTAGACCTTGTTTGGTAATCATTTCATTTTTTATTTTTCGTTTTTTTAAAATTAAGCCTATTTTATCTATATTTCTTACAATGAATTACAACTTTCTTAAGTATCATGGTTGAATTCTTAGTTAAATTCAAAAAAAAAAAAAAAAAAAAATTTGAATGTTTTTTTTAGTTTTCAAAATTTGGTTTGATTTTTAAAGAATTGGTAAAAAGTAGATAACAAATGAAAAAATTTAGAGATAAAAATAATAATCATAGAATGAAAAAATAATTATCAAAGGAGATA
The DNA here is from genome assembly GCF_009727055.1 of Benincasa hispida. Classification (NCBI taxonomy): domain Eukaryota; kingdom Viridiplantae; phylum Streptophyta; class Magnoliopsida; order Cucurbitales; family Cucurbitaceae; genus Benincasa; species Benincasa hispida. The sequence continues at coordinate 5,077,124 of NC_052353.1, forward strand.
TTAATAATAAAAAGGGTTCGTACCCTTTTTTTCTAGATAAATTGTCCTTGTAAACATAATTTTCATTGACAGACGGTACTTTGTTGACATCGTAAGTTCAGAGATTTGCTACTTTATTTAAATATAATAAAAAGAATAAGAGACAAACGCAGGAAATAAAATCTATTGTTTATAGAATGAAATTACACAAATTACCCCTAAAATTACACTTCCGACGTGGGTGAAAGTGGCATAAATTTTATGGACTTAAAATATCATAAATAAATATTAAAGCATGACAAATCTATCTATCTATACTACATTAAAAGGGACTATGAAAGAGAATTTTTTCCTTTCCTTTTTGCTCACATATATTTTAATAATTTCCTTCTTGTCTTCAATAAGGTGGCTCTTCGACGTTCTCATGTGTGGACATTGACTATTTAGGTTTGACGATGATGAGAAACAATTTTTCCATTGTAAGTATATGAGTGTGTGGTAGTATCTATAAAAATAAAGAAATTGATGCCTAATGCATTCATTATCGTAACAAAATTTGAAATTTCACAAAATATTGAGAAACAAAATCTTTAAAAACATAATGGAGACTACAATTTTTTGTTATTAGAATGATAACATTTTACCAAGTAAATGTAGAGGTATTGTTATTAATCATTTTTCTTTATTTGTTTATTTATTTAAAAGATTTATTTTCACCCCTAAATTGTGCTTTGAGGAAGTTTATGAAGAGAAATGTTTGCTTCCAAGATGTTATTCCATAGAAGAAAAAAATAAATAGAATATTTAAATGAAAAATAGTTGCTAAATAACTTGGACAAAGTGTTTCACAACCTAATTAGTATCTGTTCATTCCAAAAGTGAGGAGGAAATAAAATTTTTCAAGGGAGTGAAATCATTCAACAAAATAAGAAACAAAATACGAACCTCAAATAAACATTGTTTTAAGGCAGTGACAAATTTTGCTTGAAACTAGAAAGCAAAATGGATTTTCATCGATTGTTGATAATAATTTTTGTTGTTATACGTTTACTGTTATATAAAATAATGTTTTAGAGAATAAAAAGATATGGTGAAAACGGTTAGAAATTTAAGTGAACAACATATAGGAATTGATTTGATTCTTTTAATTATGATAATCTTATTTTTAAATTCTATCTCATCCATTTTTCAAAATTGTGCATTTTCTTTCTCTCCCCGATTTCTTAGATTATGTAATTTGTTTTACTCAATGTTCATTCTTTTAATTTATTTGTATCTAATTGCTATGAATTTATATTCTTTTAATTTTTTTATCTAATTGTAATCCATTTAGATATGGTGAACCATACTAATAAAGTTAATATGATTTATAGACATCTTCAACCAAATTTATTTTACCTAACTTTATAAATGCAGTTAACAAAGATAGAAAAAGATCTACGATGTAAGAAAATTAGTTAAGAAAGAGATATGGATAGATGAATTGAGAAAACCAAGAAGATATAAATGAGAAACTAGAATTATGAAGATTTTGGGAAAAAAAATTGTTTAATATTTTATTTAAAAATTATATATATGAAGTATCTATTTTACTTCTTTTAAAAAAACATCTATTTTATATTTTAAAAATAAAATAATATCAAAATTGTTGTTAAAAATTTGGCCATGATAAAAAAAAAAATTTTCAAAAACTTAGTTTTTTTGGGAGGCTTTTTAACATATAAAACCTACAAAAAATTACTTTTGAAAAAATCTTTGAAATTTAAACAATAATATAACTAGCCCAATAATCATATTCTTTTAGTATGTCCAATAGTCGTCTTTATTCATTGAATAACTATATTATAAAATATCTAAGTGATTGATGCCCTTTGATTTTAAAAATTACATTTTTTTTTTATGAACAAACTATGATATAATTTTAAAATTAACATTTCATTAATAGCAACAAACCAACACACGTAAATAATTATAAAATAACTAATATCTTTCAAATTAAATAATTATGGAAATGATTTTTTTAGTCAAATTTGTGGTTAATAAAATATTTGGCTGAAGATAAATTAGCATGGTCTACAATTAAGAAAAATTAAATTTTCAACTCTAGTAATGTAAAATGTAGTTGATAATTTCTTTATGGGTTTTGTGGCGTTCCAAGTCAAGTTCGTTGTATTGAAGGGATTTATGCAGGCTTTTGGTCTTACTATATTTGTTGATGGGTAATTGTATTAGTTAAGACTTTTAGGAATAATAATTAAGGGGACTATTACTGTATTGTGATTGGTTGATATTATCATTGTTGGGGTTGATACCTAAATCTCGTGGTCTTGTAGTTTGTAATTATATTGAACAAACATTTTATTAATCTAATAAACTAAGAGATATTAAATATGTATGAGGAGATATATAGGTGGATTATGTTTAAGTGTTAACCTAAATGGTCTGTAGTGAATGGATAAGACTATGTACCTTATCCTAGTGAAACTACGAATACAACCTGCTTTGTAGTTATTACAATTGTTGTAAACTGCTACAAATGATATGAGATCCTGATCATTTACGTGGAGACATGAGAGCAGAGGTATTCTATACAAAGAGTTTGTATAAGACCGGATCACGAAATGAATAGTCTCTTTGTATAACATCGTTGCTAGAAGAGATTTACAATTCATCAGGATGACCATAGGTGACTTGACTTGAATCCTAACTGAGTTGTAAACTCCTATCTATGAAGGCGGTCCTTTGATTTGTATGGATGAGAGTGGTTGGTTTCATCGACATAATATGCTTACTATTTTGGGATTAGTCTGATTGGGGAATTGGGAATACAGCTATATAAGAAAAAATTCACTCATGCCTTATAGTTAGCTAAGTAGATAAGTTACTCCCTTAAGGGCTGATTTCGGACTTGAATAATGTAGCATCATACCCTCTCCTGACTCGAGAGAGGTTCCATTATAATTTGACTATAACTTATTGTTCATTAGACGGATTAGTAGTAGTTAAGGAGTTAGATGTAACTATAGGGGCAAAATTGTAATTTTAGTCCAATTGTACTTACGAAGAATTTGTGAAAGGTCAATGCACTATTGTTTGGTTATATCCAATGGATACAGAATATGTAGTGTAAAGAGTGTAGTTGTCGGTCTTTAATAGAGTGACTAACAGTTAATCAAAGTTGATTAATTGAATTAAAAAGTTTAATTAATTCATCAAGTACCATTAGAGTTTCACACTATATGTCTATAAGGTCCCATCGTTAGTTCAATTGGGATTAATGAGAATGAAATTAATTTGGATTAATTTGAATTGTTCAACTTAATAAATGGAATAAATTATATAAGATATAATTAATATAAAATTATTTATATGAGATATAATAATGTATATGATACATTATAATGTAAAGTTTTATTTGAGAGAAAATAAATATTTGAATGTAGTTCAAATATTAAAATAAATGTGGTCCAAATAAAAACTATAAGTTAAAATTAATATGAATTTGATTCATGTTAAATACTATAGGTTAAGTGAGAGAATATTAAACTATAGGTTATCATATATGTAATAAACATAAACTATAGGTTATTTGTTATATTAGATATACATATGTTTTTTAATATATATATATTTGTTATCTTAGATATACATATGTTTTTTAATATATATATATATATATATTAAACTAATTAAAAAAAATTTAATTAAATAATATAATTTTAGGAGGGAATTATTTTGATAAATCCCCCATTATGCTCTCAATGTGGAAGTAGAAGGGAAAGGGAGATGGTAAATGAACCATCCTCTTCTTGCATTCAAAAAGACATAAAAATAGAAGATTCTTAATAAACTTTTGTTCTCTCAAATCAAGAATACCATCCCTTCCAAACTGATCTTGATACCCACAAAAACTCTCTTCGATTCTCTAACCTTCGAGAATATTGAGGTTTATGTGTTTGGAATTTGAAAAATCTATTGCTACGTTCTTTTTGGTTGTTCATGAGTTCGAAGGGAAGTCAAAGAGTTCGTGACTTCGAGAGGAACGTGAAGGGTTTTAGTCTTCAAAGGTAAGTAATCTTCTAATCTCTTATTTCTCTTCAATTTCTATAAAATTGCATGCTTAATTAGATCAAGTGTTTATGTTTTCGTTCTCTGTTCGTTTATATGCTCTGTACAAACAAATTGGCATACTGATCCTTTTCACATAAGGTATCATCTACTCTTTCAATTAGTTTCAGAGCGCGGTTGAGTCCCAAATTTAGTTTTCGAACATTATTTAATGTATTGATGGGTTTATGATTATGGATTGTTGAATGTTGAATAGGTTTTTCACATTTGGATGTTTTCGGGATTGGCCTTTAAGAATTCTCCTGCATTTTATGATTCGGGTATATAAAGGGCCCATTATTTTAGGCGTAATTAAATGCTACCAAGTCTGTTATTCTAAGTCCGAGTCATTTGTGGTTGTTTTACGACTTCAATTTGTTGGAAAATAGAGAAAACTTAGAGAATTTTAGCTGATTGAACGAGCAAAGAAAGGTTACTGCCCTGGAGTCTAAGGCTCCAGTGTAACGACGCTAACCTTATGCTGTAAGGCATGCTACTTTCAGTTGTAGCATTGCAACACTGCCTGGAGTATCAGGACGTTGAAGGCAGCGTAGTGTTACGCTACGACTAGCAAAAGGCTAGCGTAAGACATTGCTACCGAGTGTCGTTACACTCCAAACATAAGGCGTGCGCACGTGACACCGGTCTAGACTGGCAGTTCATGGCTTCCGGCGGTTCAAGCGGCGATTTTTCTTATTTTTTAATTATTATTTGTAATAATTATTTATTAATTATTTTTTTATCAATTAAATTAATATAATTATTATATTAATTTAATTCATACTTTCAGTTGGCACTTTTAATTATACATGTGATGTATGGTTATTTTTATTATTATATATGTCTTAATGTATGCACATAGAAAAATCCCACCATAGGATATACATTTATTCATGCATCATTTAATATAAATGTTATATTATAAGGTTGTATGATTGATTAAGCATGCTCATGCATGATATTGTATAAATGTTATTAAGTATGAATGTATGCATAAATAACATTTCCATACATCATTTATATTATAACTGTTATAATATATAGTTTAAATGTTTGGATATATGTTGTTTTTTTCTTTTTTTCTTTTTCATTATCTTATTATATAATTGTTATGTATGTAATGTATGGAAAAAGGGATTGCATGATGCAGGACATCACTTTAGTAAATTATAATTGTTATAATTTTTAAAGTATGTCATTAGATGCATATATAGATTTTAATTGTTTCATTTATTCTTTATAATCGTTATATGTTAAATGAAATTAGAAATAAAATCTATAATAAAGAGTTGCTTGTTAACCTTGGTTATTTTTTATAAAATAGTATAAAATTGCTTTCACATTAGATGTATGTTTAATAAGTTTCTAATACACTAAGAAATAAGTTTAATCTTGTAACTCAATTTAATAGGATTAAATTGATTTTGAATAAAAGATTAAATTTGTAATAAATGTATCTATAAGGGACATTTGTCTTAAGACAATTCTATCTAGGTTGGGATATTTAAGCTGATGAAAACGGAACACACCTACCTGGGAACTGACCTAGAAGGTGAATTAAATAGATTTATTACAAGCATATGATGAATTATTAAAGTTTATTAAAGTGTTTAATGAACAATAATCAACATTGTTAAATTATCCAATGTAAATGTTATTTTGGGCAAAGTTAACAAACATTTAGTTAAAATTATTAGCCAGATTTTCCTAAGTTAATCAATCATAGGCAGAATGCTCAGTGGAAGGAAAACATTGTATAAGATACTTCAGTTTCCTTTCACTTTTCTCCTATATAGTTCACACCGTCAGATCTATGCCTAACCTCTAGGCACCTTTACTTATTTCTCCTTATAGGTGGTGTTTGCATAGGTAAATAGTAAGGTGAATGGAGAGAGTGTTTGTAATAAGTGGGGGAAGGACATGTGTGACACATCCAACGGTCTCCTTCATTAGTTTGTAGAAAACTTTCATGCTCAGCTCGAGTCACCTCTGCTTGTGTCCTCCTACGGATGATGTTTGCGTGAATTTTTTCTTAAACTCCAAAAATGGATAGGATTGCTTTAGTTTTTTCCCAATCGATTTTTCCTTATGGTTGCCTCATTGGGGTAGAACTCTAGAATCTAAAATAAAGGGTGACACTTACAAGAAAATGTTAAGTTAATAATTTTTGTACCAAACAATGGTGAGTAATAATTATAGGAATGCGGTTGCCTGATTTTATTACAGGCAACACTCAAGCAACATGTTATACAACATGTCAAAGACATTGTTATTAACGTTGTTACATGTCTGGAAGCAGATTCGACATAATATCTTTTCCTTATTTGTCTGCATTGATTTGTAGATTTTTGTTGTTGCTTTTCTTATTCTCCAGCACATAATATTTATTCACTCCTAAAAGATATTCTCAAAGCTAACCTTATTTATATTGTACTCATATTCAATTTTAGGGTTAGCTACCTTATTAGAAAAGTGTATATTGAGAGTTTTGAGCTTAGGGTTTGTCTAAGACTTAGCCTCCATGTATTATTATTAAAAATTCTTATATTTTTCTTTAAGTTTTTGGTTTAGCAGCCATTGTAGAACTCAGGAGGACTTTGATTTGATATTGTATTTAAGGAGAGCCTAAGTTCGTTGAAGATAATGAAATTTCATATTTAGGAGGAACAAAAATTTGATGAATGTGGGAGGATCTCACTCTTAGGAGGAGCCTAAGTATGTTGTATTGAGGGGATCTTATATAAAGATGTGAGAAGCTTCTTTGTGGAAGAGAGGAGAACTCAAACTTAGAGAGAAGCCTAAATTGAAATTGAAGAGATAATTGTATGTGAGACACTGAAAAAGGAGTCTATCAAATAAATACTTTTGTTGTAATTGCTAAACTCTTTATATAGTGAAGTTTTGTTCCACTGGGCATGCAACCCCTTGAATGTAGGTGAATTTGCACCGAATTGAATTATCAATCTCCGTGTCTTTATATTTTTGTTTGCTTTCACGTTGCCCTCTTGTCATACATATTGTATGTGACATCGTGCTTAGCATTGTATTCTGTGTTAGATCCACCCTTTTTTTTATGAGTATCAGAACAGGTTGACTGTTGTTCATTGAGTATTCAATGGAGTCGATCAAGGAAGGTAGATTAACTACTCGTCCCCCTATGCTTGATGGAACTAACTACTTCTATTAGAAAGCCAGTATGACATCTTTCCTAAAGTCCATTGACAGTAAGACTTGGAAGGCAGTTGTCTCTGGATGGACACATCCCTAAGTTACTGACAAAGATAACAAGATCTCTCTTCAGCCTAAGAAAGACGGGACCGAAGTTGAGGATGATGATTCCTTTAGAAATCCTTGTGCTCTAAGTGCTATTTTCAATGGAGTTGACAAGAACATTTTTTGACTTATCAATACTTGTGTTCTCCTAAGGAAGTGTGGGAGATCCTTGTCGTGGCGCATGAAGGCATTTCTAAAGTGCAGTTATCTCATCTGTAGATTCTAACTTCAAAATTTGAAACTTTTAAGATGTTGGAAGATGAAAGTGTTGTCGAGTTCAATGCTCTCATCCTGAATATTGCAAATGATTCCTTTGCTCTTGGTGAAAAAATGTTTGAAGAAAAACTTGTTTGAAAGATTCTACGTTCATTACCAAAAAGATTTAATATAACAGTTATAGCTATTGAAGAGGCCCATCATATTGCTACCATAAAGGAGGATGAGTTGTTTGGATATTTGCCAACCTTTGAATTGACCTTTGATAAAAAAAAAAATGTGATAAGAAAGATAAAGGGTATAACTTTGAAATTTTTTTCTAATGAAGATCAAACTTGAAATAAAGCAAAGATACAGAAGAAAATCTTGACGATACTCTATCCCTGTTAACTAAATAATTTAGCAAAGTTATAGAACGCGTGGGGGTCCAGGAACTTTCGTACTTCGCATGGCAAAGACAGTGTTCGAGGAGTTTTGAGCGTGAGCCACCTTTTTTGTTCAAAGAATAAAAATAAATACATGGGTTGTATTCTAATGACTTTAGTGGTTCTAGTATAATACAAATGAAAGAAAACAGGGAAGGACATCGTAATGCGATACTAATCTTAAAATAGGGGGATATGGCAAAATCGATAAATGCTACGGACTTAATTAGATTGAGCCTTGGTATGGAAACCTACTAAGTGATAACTTTCAAATTCAGGGGCCGCTGTAGCTGCTGAATCTTCTACTGGTACATGGACAACTGTGTGGACCGATGGGCTTACCAGTCTTGATCGTTACAAAGGACGATGCTATGGAATCAAGCCTGTTCCTGGAGAAGAAAATCAATATTCTGGAAGGAAAAAAAAAAGTGAATGTGATTTAAGCAATGCTTAGGGCAGCAAAGGTCGAAACTTCAAGTGTAGAGAATGTGAAGGGTTTGGTCACTTTCAAGCTAAGTGCCCAAATTATCTAAGAAGACAGAATAAAGAATATTTAGTGACTTTGTCAGATGATGAGTTTGATTCAAATAATGAATCTGACGAGGAAATTCATCCCTTGACTATTTGTGCTACATCTTATAATACTGAAGAGCTTGAGATATTAAATATGGTTTTGAGTAAAGACTCAAGGGTATCCAATCATTCCTCAATCTAGATTGATAATTTAACACTAGAAGAAGTCTATGAAAAGTGGGAGGAAGGCTAACAAGTTTTGGAGTTGCAGAAGAAATGGATAGAAAATTTATTTGAAGATAATCATCGTCTGTTAAGCACCATCTCTGAGCTGAAGAAAGAGTTGAGGGCATCAAAGGTTGAACTTGAATCGATGCTAAAGTCTGTTTGCATGCTTAATTCAAGCACAGATGATCGTAACGAGATCTTATCCTCTAGGAAACAATCATCTGATAAGCGTGAAATTAAATTCAATCAGCATAGAAAATACCTTTACAAAGGTGAATCATCATATTTGAATCACTTTGTTTTAGTCCAAGATTAATTAATGTTGACCTCTATGTCCAAGACAAGAAGAATGTCTCCATATAGTGATTACAAAAGTGATGACATTGAGATTCATATGCTATATGATGACGTTATTAATACTGTTATTGCTGAATTTTTGGGTAAAGTCTTTGTGTCTCCTAATATTGTTGTTGAATATATTGTTCCAATTAGAAGGTAGAAAATTTAAGTCATATGCCTATTATTTCATCTAAAAATATGGAGAATGTTAAGTCTCTGATTATTGAAAAAGTTAAATTCAATATTTCTGTTGATACAGAGTTTGATTCCCAAGAAATTGTTGATCTAGTTGTTTCTGAGTATTTTTTATAATATTTCTACGACCAACAATAGTGTATCTGACGTAAACAAAGTTATTATTGTTGCTTCAACTAGTCAATTAGATGATTTTTATGTGAATGTCTTAAAAGATGACATTACTTCTATTGATGTATCTACTAGTGTTACTACTGAAAATTGGTCTTCTGTTTTTGGGGTGCCGAAGAAATTTGATTGTTGATAGTGACTTGGTTGACAAAATGGTTGTGAGTACTTATAATGAAAATACTAGTAAAAATGTTTGTTGTTGAAAATATTGACAGACTTGTCTCAAATATTTGTCTGTGTGATGTTACAAATAAGTCTATTGTTATCAAGAAGAAACTAGGGTTCTTGAAAGTAGTGTTCCCATTGTTTTTGTGAATGTGACTTGTCATTCTATTGAGATTAAGGGTGCTTATATTATTTCTTCTTGTAGGACTGATGATGCTTCAGAATATTTTTTTAAGATGTTGCAGCCTCAACCTTAGTCTATGATGATATTGATAATGTGAATAATCCTGCTACGTTAGAGTTGTTTGAAAAGGATGGTGTTGGCTGTGACCTAGTTTGAGATTTGCCTCATTTGTTTGTTATGGTTCTTGAGAGTCTGGTTACTGAGAATGTTATTCCATCTTTCCTGGGCTCTGTTTGTGATGTTTTTTAAGCTAGTTCTCATAAGTTTGATGTTATTGAAAATAATCTTGAAGAATTTTTTGAAAAAGAAAATGTTGCTAATGTTGAGCACATGTCTTAGGACATTAAAGAAATTAGTCTTAGTATTGTGGAGAGCACTAGGGAGAATATTTATGATGATGATATTCCTCTAATTTCCTTTAGTAAGAAGATGATGAAAATTGAGGACATTGATGACTCAAGTCCTAAGAATGGCTTTCATCCTTCTGAGAAAAATAGTTATGTACCTGAAGATTTTATCTTTGTAGAAGATATTCTTTGCTATACTGATCCTATTATTCCCAATCCATTGCTCTCTAATGTGAATATGTGTGAAGATATTTTTGAGTTGAATGTTTGTGCAAATAATGAATCAATTATGGAAAAGGTTGTGTTGATTTTGTTATCAATAAAAATTTTTCTGATTTGGACAATAAAAATTTAGGCTCTAAGGGGCTTAATGAAGTTCGTATATCTAATATTCCTACTGCTAATCATGTTGATGCTAAAGATTTTGTTAATTTTGTTGTTCTCAATGTTGGGCCTGTCATTAGGGATACATCCTATGATGATATATTGTCATCTTAACTCACTTCTATTGACTGATTTTCTTCAAGGAAAAAGGGGGAGAATGGGTAGGTCGCGAACCTGAGATCGGAGATCGTGATATTTTTCTGTTTTGATTTGTTTGGTATGGGTTGCAGTGGTTTTGGTTGGCAGATTATATTTTCCTTATTTATCTTATCGATTTCTTTTTGTTTATGGCTTTATGGGCGAATTTTTTGCTTTGGTTTTCTTTTCTTATTTGGTTGCAGATTTGTTGGGGTGATTCTTTTTTATTTTATTCTTTTCATGTCTGTGGTATTCCTTGCTTTTTTGGTGCTAAATTTAAAGGTCTTATTGATTTTGGTTTTAGGGTGAATCGCATATTTTTGTGCAAGTTGTTCTACAAAAATTTATGTGAAAGAGACAAGCTCTCTAGAGGTGTTTGTAAGCGTTGTCGATCTCAGTATTACTTATGTTGGTGTTAATCTGCTTCACGATATCTTATGCCTATCATCATAGTTGATGGAGATATTTTCTTATTGATGATATTATATTCTTGGATTGAGCTCTCTTTATTTCTCCTTATGTTGGCTATTGTGTTAAGCAGGGCTAGTTGCTGAAGACTCTGAACATGTGTTAGATGATATACACTCTAACGGCTATATTGATAGCTCTATTGATGGGTCAATGGTTTTGTGCTTTCAGATTACTCTTGTTCTTGGTTGGTTGTTTGTCTGTATTGTCATGGTTTTTATTACTTTTGGCCGTTTTGTAAGCCAAAGAAAAAAAAGAGAAGAAGTTTGGTTCAACGCCATTCTAATGGTTTGTGGTTGTGATTGTTGATTTGGTCTGTTTGATGGTTTGTAGTTATGTGTATGTTGCTCTAGTCTGGTTGATTTGCTTCTACTATCGTGTCTTGATGATTGGTTTGTTTTGCCCTAAAAATAAACAGAGGGGGAGATTGTTATTGCAGTGTGATTGGTTGATATTATCAAAAGACTTCATTGTGGTTGGCTGATTTGTTACGGGAAAAACTCGAGCAACATGTTGTGCAACATGTCAAAGACATTTTTATTAATATTATTACATGTTTGGCTACAGATTCGGCCGAATATCTTGTCTTTGTTTATCTGTGTTGATTTGCAAATTTATGTTGCTGCTTTCCTTATTCTCCAACACATAATATTTATTCAATCCTAAAAGATATTCTCAAAACTAACCTTATTTATATTGTACTCTTATTCAATTTTAGGGTAAGCCGCCTTATTCGAAAAGTGTGTATTGAGAGCTTTAAGTTTAGGGTTTGTCTAAGCCTTAGCCTCCATGTATTATTATTGAAAATCCTTATATTTGTTGTTGAGTTTTTGGTTTTGCAACCATTGTAGAACTCGGGAGAAGTTTGATTTAATATTGTATTTAAGGAGTGTCTAAGTATGTTAAAGATAATGAAATCTCACATTTAGAAGGAGCCAAAATTTGATGAATGTAAGGGGATCTCACTTTTAGAGGGAGCCTAAGTATGTTGTATTGAGGGGATCTCATATAAAGCTTGGAGAAGCTTCTTTGTGGAAGAGAGAGGAGCTCAGACTTATGGGGGAGCTTAAGTTGAAACTGAAGAGATAGTTGTATGTGAGTCACTGAAGAAGGAGTCTATCCAATAAGTACTTTTGTTGCAATTGCTAAACTCTTTATATAGTGAAGATTCATTCCATCGGGTACGTAGCCCCCCGGACATAGGTGAATTTGCATCAAATTAGCTTATCAATCTCTATGTCTTTATATTTTTGTTTGCTTTCATGTTTTCCCCTTGTCATATGAAGGAAATCAAACACGAGGATCTCCATGAGCAGCGGAAGGGATCATTCAAAATTCCATTCAAATTGAACACAAACAATTACAGTCTAACTGAAAACTAACAAGTCATGCACAAAACGAAATACAGCATGCTTCAATAGAATCAAGGGATAGAATATGCATACCTTTGAAGAACCATTCTTCAAGAATCCCTCGAACAATCTACAATCCGTCCACAGACAACAACACTCGAATGCAACAATCACCACACGAACAACACGAACAACCAATAGCTCCTCGAACCCAATCAAGTCCAACTCAATTCACGAACTGGGTCAGAATACTACCACAAGTGTTACTTTTGTATTCTCGGTTTGAGAATCAAGGAGTTGTGGGCTTTGTATAATCTTGGCTTAAGAAAGAGAGGAGGTCTACGATTGAGTAGACGATCGAGAAAGTGGGATATAAGAATCTGGTCTATCACATAGATGATGTGCTCGATCGTTTAGTAAATGACAACCTATCATATAGACTTAGCCACTCGATCGTGTAGAAACGATCAGCTGAATGACTATTGTACAGTCAACTCTAAGAGATCACTTAGTTGGTCGTGTAGTCTATCAATATTATCGCTTGGTAAAACACTTTTACTTGATAACTAATTTCCGTGAGAACTTTCCGAATGAAGCAACAACTAAATTTAGGAAAACAATTTTCCTTTTATTTCATGGTTACCATAAAACTACCAATAACCTCCCACTCAATCGGTTATTAGAGAAAATGAAATTAATTATCATATAATTAATATATTATAAATAAATATGATAACCAACTTATCATATTACATATATAACCTATAGTTTTCGTATTTCATCTCATGAAACATATAAACCATAATCTTTTTCTATTTTATGGTACTTAATATAAATCATATTTACATTAATTCCTCCAATTAATGTATCTCATACATTACACCAATTATATCACATATAATTGAAATTCCTCTTGTTAGTTTGAACACTTCAAATCAACCCCAAAATCTGATTCTCAAATTGAAGCCATTGAGCTACCAAGAGGACCTTATGGACCTATAGCTTGAGCTCCAACGATACATGAATAACTGGCTAAACTCTTTAGTCATAGGATCCACCATCCGTTAACTACTGGACACTTTACTAAAGACCGTCAGCTACACACTTCTCACTACAGATGTATTTTTGTGTCCAAATGAACCAATCAATAGTGCAATAACCCTTCATAAATCGCTCGTAAGTACTGTTGGGCCAATTTACTATTTTGCCTCTGTAGTTACATCTAACTTCTTAAATACCATTGATTCATTTAATAACAATAAGTCATAGTCCTACTATGACTGAGTCCGCTCTTCCAAAGAGAAGGTGTGACCACTATGTTCAAGACCCGGAATCAGCCCTTAAGGGAGCAATCTATCTACTTACCCCTGGTTCGGGAAAGGAGTGAATTCCATCTTGTGTAACTGAGTTTCTAGCTCCCCAATCAGACAAATCCCTTAAAAGGTAGGCTTGTTGAGTTGGCCACTCCGACTATCTTCTCACCTCATTACTAATCAAAGGATCACCCTCACAGGTAGGAATCTCTAAAACATCGGTGATTAAGGTCATGTCACATATGGCTTTTTAGTGAGATGTAAGTCTCAATTATCAATGAAGTTATATAAAGAGACTAATCATCCTCGTGGTCCAGTCTTATACATCTTTCTATAGGACATTCATGCTCGTATGTCTCCACATGAATGGTCAGGATCAGACTCCTGTAGCACGTTACAACACTTGCAACTTCTCTATAAGTGGGTCGTATCCGTAGTGTTACTAAGATAAGATATCCTTCTTTTATCCTTATACTTCAGACTATTTAGGTTATTACTAGGCATGATTCACTTGTATATCTCATATACATGCTTAAGTTTACATAAAATAACCATGGATCTTTGTTTATTGGATATGAGTAAATGTAAATAAATAACTCTTTATTTATTATTAATAATGTTGTACAATAGTTTACAAACATACGAGACCTGGAAGAATTAGGACAAACCATCC